>NC_073692.1:249210813-249510813 GCF_029784155.1 Uranotaenia lowii | reverse complement strand
TATTGAAACATGGCGTGAGGAAATTAGATTGTTATATAAAGCCAATAAAAATTAAAAATTCAAACAAGATTTTTGTCAGTTTTGTTAAAATGTATTGAACTTTAATTATCGTGCCTGTAGATTCGGTGAACAAAAATGTTAATGTTTTTTCTTTCTTATTCATCTGGAAATCGGAAATTCAACAAATTGAAGCTTTTGGCAAAGTTGTAAATGATGAGATATTAGAATAAGAGACAGGTTATGAATGCCCATATCAGGCAGGTTAAATGCCTATATGAAAAAATAGGTCATAATTTTTTTACTTTTAATCATTGAAAAATTAAATCTACGCTATAATCATAATCTTACAGAACTTCATACTAATCCGATGAAAATACGATATGAACAAAATATTACCATGAAATATGGCCATATGGCATACCTAACTATGTTTCATGCAAAAGAACTAGTGGTGTATACAATTTCACCAAAATTTCAGCCTTGACGTATGCTTAACATCCATTTCTAATAAATATAAATATAGCTAAAAGAGCTGTAAGAGATTTTATCAGAAGAAGTGCTCTAACGTATATAAAACAGATGTCCGCTCATGTACATATAGTTTTCAGACTCCTATCTATTGGAATATGGGGAGAAAATGAAAGCTTTCCTCAATATGCGCATATAGCCCGCCTCTTCCTTACACTTTTCAGCGCATTTTCAGCACAGAGATTTGCTAAACAGGCATTGGGCATTGATACTTATAGAAAACCCGATTAGAAGAGCATACCAAAATTGTAACTCAAACACATCTCAACAAGATATTATTATCATCTTGTTGGTCTACTTCGGGAGCTTTCAAATTTTCAAATATTGAAATTTTGAATTCTAATACAGCAGGCATGGTTCTATGCTGGTGTGCGCGCCGCGTGATGAAAATTGGCTCAACATTCTGTGAATTAGATTTTATAGATTTTTCTGTGATTTCGGCAACTTTGCCTGAAGGTCGTGGTTCGAATCTTCTGGCTGGGTAACTTTTCAAGAATTGTCCATGTTTGAAACAATACATGAAAGTTCATGCAGAATTATTTTGGTAGCGTTAGACTTTTTAAGCAGATTTACATTTTCCTGACGAAAGGAATATATATATATTTTTTCAATGTTGTTGGTTTTGTTGTTGTTCTGTTTTTCGTTTAAATTGATCTGAGGAACGAAGCCTCAAATCGCAAGTGCACTAAGAAACTAACTACACTAGAAATAACTACATATTTCCCTGCAATCTGATGAATTTAAGTTTTGTAAGACAAATTCCCATTCAAGTTTGACAAGACGATTTAATATTACATTTCGATGTATTTTCTACATATTTCTATATAAACTGTACATTTTTTTCAACTCTGTACAAATTCTGGAAAAACTGAAATATTCATAGTGGTTCAAAAGAACCTCAAAACAGTGAAAATTTGAAGATCGAGTCAGCTAAACTGTTGTTGCCAAATTGTTAAAATTATGTAGCAAAACAATGTCGATTTCGTTGGATTTATTCTAAAAATTTATGAAAACCTTTCAATTTGATGCGAAAAGACTACGTGTTGAGAGACGTCAAAATATTTGTCATGATTTTATACCGGTTCTAAGTTAAATTGTTAACTTTTTTTTTTGTTGGACATTTCAGAGCTTTACATTGAATTCACCATGATTTTAAATTTAAAAACGAGTATAATAAATACCAAAAAAATCATTTTTACCCGGGGGGAAAACCGGGAAAAACTATGGAATTTCAAAAAAAAAAATCGAGTAATCGATCGATAGAAAATTCCTAAAAAATGATATTTTTAATTTATCGGCCTTAGCGGTGAAAATTGATGTCCTTTTTTTTAGTAGGGATGATGAAATTTTTTATATAGATGGATAGAAGGTTAAAAGGACATCACTTTTCACCGCTAAGGCCGATAAATTAAAAGTAACATATATGAATTACGGTAGTTAATCTCTTCATAAAATTCCTCAAAAATTTTCTGGCTTTGGTCAGGTGAATTTACAGCTTCAGTAGACTTGGAGCTTGACGAATTCCTCAAAACCCACCGTTGCATTGTCATCTGTAAAAAGCTGTTTTTCGCTTTTAGGGCTTCAGAGTACAAAATACTCGCCTTCCAAACTAAGTGGGCTAAGTGGGGTAGGTAATTATGAACAAGGGGTAATTCCGAACAAACAGCCTAAACGTGCCGTCATTGTAGGGTCTCAAAACTGATCAAATTCATAGTCTATCGTTCTATTGATAAGTTACAGTTGTAATTTCAAACCCAACTATATAATTTTTATAGTTACAGTTATTAACAAAATTCATGTCTCAGAGAAATGAAAATCGTTTCGAAACGTGTCTTATCAATTGACTCCCTCCTCAATGTGAATGGAGATAAAATGTTATTTTTGAAAGTTTTACGTTAAGTAATTATGAATTGTGATATGAATTTCTGTTAAAAAAAATTTCCACCCACGCACAAAGAAGTGTTCATTTTTACCCCATATTTTTCAAGATACAAGGTAGTTATGAACACTTATTTTCAGAGCATTGCATGATGATTAAAATTTACTTTTTACAGTCAAAATTTCGATAACCATTCAAATATTGAAAATAAGCCTAAAACAATTCTTTGTAAGTTTTTTTTTAGAATTGTGGATCTGTGATTTTATAAAAATATGCCTCCCACCTATGAAAAACTGAAAATAACTTATAACTTCTCAACAGTAAACTTTAAAAATCCATAAATCACTACCATGCACTGTCTAGATGTGGTTTCAGTAACAGTGTTCATAATTATCCTATAGACAATGGGGGAAATTATGAATAGACGGGGTAATTATGAACAAACATTTTACGCCCCCAAGCTGCAACTTAAAAATAAGCTAAAAATCTCAAAATGAAGAAGGGAACCAGTCATTAATTTTTGGTAACTTTCCAGCTATTTGTTTGGGCTGATAGTATAAAAAACTGACTAATTGTTTTCATAATTACCCCACCTAGCCCTACCTAAAGGGACATCTCATGTAATTTATCTTGTAGGGAAAACTCTCAGCTTTACGATGTTGTACCGGATATTTAGTAATAATGGTACTTATAGGATCTACAATAAAATTTAAGGGAAAAGTGCCAGCGAGCATCATCGGAAGCATTCGCAACTAAATGAAGGAATTAATTGAGGTTGTGGGAGGAAATTTTGAGCTAATCTTGAATTTTTTTGTTTGATGTTTTTTTTGGTTTCGTAGAATGTCTCTTGTTATACAGGTAATTCCATTTTATCAATAACTAAGTAAGGTTGCAGTTTTGAAGCGTTTTGAAAAAGTACGGCTACTGTATTATTTATTCATTGACCCATTATTTTTTACTGGCCCTGTAGAAACTCTTCCGCTATTTGCTTCCAAAAGTATAAACATACTGAGCCTATCCGCATTTTTTTTCGCTGATCACAATGAGACTTATATATGTAATATGATGATTTAAAATGCATAGTGGGCAGCATAACAAGCATCTGTTTTGATTATTGTTCAAAGCGAACCGAAAAAAACATTAAAAATTCTTAAAGTTTAAAAACAATAGTAACTGAGAACGAAAATATCATTCATCAAATCTTTTACTAAAACATCTCCGAAAAATCTATATATATAAAAATGGAGGCGTTTTCTTTGTAACACCATCACGTATAAACGGACTCACACAGGAGTATTTCACAAAAACAAACATGGCCAAAAGCGAGTCCTGCCGATGAGCCGTTGTATCTTTTTTCTCATGATATTTACGGCTTATGTTCTTTCGTTCTTTGATAGCTCATGTTTCTCTAATTCTTTCCATCACCTACGAAAATGTGATTATTTTCCGGTACAAAGACGTACCAAGCGATTTCATAACATTAGTATTGATGGCCAAAAGACAAAATTTAAAAATGAACATTTACAATGATTATTTTATTTGCTTCTTTAATACATTTGACACCATGGACCAGTCAATTTTTCTATCTTTAATTTTTCACGAACAATAGGCTGTTGGAGCTTCAATATTTCAATCAATTAGAATATTAAAACGGTTTGTACTCAAATTGCGTCACAGTTCAACATGTGATTACAGGTTTTAGAAGTGACTTGTGACAACAAATAAAAGGATTTTCATCAGCATATTTTGATGATATTTGTATTATTCAAGGTAGAAGATAATATTTGAGAAGATAATATAAGATAATCAAACTGATTGGATACTTACTGATATCGACTTTTTTATTATCAGAAAGCTTAAAAATCACTGCTAGTTGATTGAATTGGCTAAAAAAAATTTTCAGTTCAGTTCAGTTTTATTCCAAGATATTCAATCGTATGACTGAGTATAAACAACAAAAAACACTTTTGACCAACTTTTTGTGGGGCGGTCGTCGGAATGAAGTGAAATTTGGTAAGGTTTTTCGGGTAAGAAGCATACTTGAATCACGAGCACGAAGAAGTTAAGGATGCGTAGATGAAGTTAAACATTTACTAAAATGTGTTAAGTTAAAGGTAAAACGAAGTTTACCGGGTCAGCTAGTGATTCATAAATTACACAGATCTAAAGTAAAGGAGAAAAAAAAATAAATTTGAATCCTTTGACACATTTTGTCTGTCAATTCTAGTTTTTGGATTTTTTCCGAAGTATTTCAAGTTTATTCAAAATCATCTCTTAATTTCCTTGCAACTCGGAAAAAGGTGAATTTTGTATTTGTATATTTTAATTTTATACTTTTTGAGGCCACAACAGCCGATTCACGATTGCAGAATTCAGGTTTTCTACCTTGGAGGTACGCATTTCACAAAGCAAGGTTATGTCTTGAATATGCGCATCGAACCAGTCCATCGTTGGCGATGTCAGGTTTGACAGGAAATTTTCGATTGTTCCGCCCGCCTGCACTATCTGACATGAAGTGCGAATAATTTGAAGCACAAAATTGGAAAGTGAATAGGTGGTTCAAATGCATGTGTACCTTCATACTTTTGATGCGTAAGACCCGTCTAACTGGTTTATGATTGGAAGGTAAATTATACCAATTGCACTGGTTGTCCAATTTTACATGATTTATCAGTTACATCGAAACAACACACTTCAAAATTAAAAAGTGGATAAATTACACAAGACAACAAAATTCACATTTTTTCGAGGTGCAAAAAAGTTAAGAGCTAATATTGATTGATTTAGGGGTGCTGATTTGAAAAATGCAATTGATTTTCTTCAATCATCTTTTGTTTTTGAGATAACTTTCGAAAAAGGGTGAAAAGTTATTTACTTTTATGCAGTTACGAAATTTTCTTCATGGAACAAATTTCAGACTCAATTTTATTTTGTGTTTCTTGTTCTTCAACTCCACATTCAAAAGGGTTTTGATAAATTACACAAGGCCACAAAATTCTCTTTTTTTTGTGAGGTGCATAGAACCTAGGAGCTATTGGTGCCCTGAAACTTTTGAAAAAAAAGAAAAAAAAATATTCAAGAAAATTCTGCACTTTTTTGACAAAATTTTAAAGCATTTAAATCAAATTTAAAAATTAAGTTTTTTATCAACTTCCTCCTAGACCCAAAAAATTTTAACATCTCTGAAAAAAGTTATGAAAGTTTTTTAATTGTTTACTTATCTCAATCCTGAGAAATAATAGATTTTGAACTTATATTAATTTAATCAAATTAAAGATATTTTAAAAACTAAAAATTGAATCGTTTCCCAGATTTAAAAAAAAAATTATATGAAATAAAATCTTTTTTTTTTTTTCAAACTAACTTTAGTTATGTCAGAAATACTTGTCTTTTCAAATTTTTGAAAAACTGACGAATTTTACTTTTTTCGATCATGAATCATCATTATCACTATTGAAATATTCTTCCTAAATTGAATAAAATATTATAAACAATTTCAGAATCAGTTTTTTTCTTCTCATGTAGATTTGTTATTTAATCAGTTAAAAATATTTGATTTAACTCAAAGCTGATTGTCAGAACTGTAAATTAATATGGTTAATAATCAACAATTATTCCCATTTTGCTTTACAACTTTTGATCATGGTTTATTACTGACCTGATTTGAAATTTATTTTAAAACTCGAATTTAATATCTTTTTAATTGTGGTGTTTTTTTTATGTATTTATTCTATTGCTTTGTACTGATTCTTATGCCCAAAGCTTTAAATTCTGGTTTCTGGTGTTTAAATTTCAATTCGCATTGGTTTTCTGTATTTCGGAAATATTGACTTAATACATAATAGATTAGAAAAAGCATCACTTTTTCGAATTATTTATTAATAGCTTACCCGAAATCGCGTTGATTTGAAACTTGGATTCTGATTTATTTTGAATCGTATCAGTAAAGTTAATTATTTTTCCAGTTTGTGCAATGGTCATGAGTAAGAAAATGGTTTTAGAATGAAATTTTCTCTTTTATTGTGTATTTTTGATGTTGTTATTATTTACAGCTAAATCTGGATTTCGAAAATCCCTTCCATGGACGGGTCTTTCGCACGGGCCTGTAAGGGCTCCATATCAAATACCGTAAAACGGGGTAACTTTGATCACCGGGGTAAATTTGACCAACAATAAACTTTTCCACTTTATCATCATAACTCAGTCTATAGTTTGAATTTTTGAAAACTGTTTTCTACGTTTTAAAGCCTATTAATTGAATATCAAATAGGCAAAATTTGGTTTGCATTTGATTTTTTTTCTGTTAGTAAAAAATCTAATTTTAAAAATCTTAAAATATCTATTTTTCGAAGGCTCACACACAAACAACTCTCCTTATGATACCAAAAAGCATTTAGAAGCAAACGGGATGACTATTTTTATAGTCATTGGACAAATGGATAGGAATTCTATCAAATCGTTAACTTTGAAGAAAAAATGAAAATGGAAGTAGTGGAAGGGCCTAGGCCCTGAGGGAATGTGTGAAGGTTTTTTTTTGTATTTTGAAGCTCAAACTGTTTAGCAATTATACTTATTTTTGCCCCTAAATGTAGGCAGCATCATAGTTCTTTTTTCGATTATAAATATTTTTAAAATAAAACGTCAAAAATCAAAGTTAAATTGATAAACTAGCATTTGTAAATATTATGAAGGTGTTTTTTTATCCTTTATGATCAAGAAAACTCGTTAAACCCGTCAGAATTGGGGCTGATCCATGTCACCCCAAAGCATCAAACTCTGAACAGAGACGAAAACGATTTTTAAATCAAATTTAAAGAGGCCTAATAAATTTCTGCATCCATGTTTTACGTTCATAGGAGTCCAGTACTGGTTTTAAAAATAAAAAACATGCCATATTCCCCTTAATAGAAAAAATAATCGAAATACATTGAAAAAAGTGATCAATATTACCCCGGATTACGGTACTCAAGTTTATTTTTCTGAAGCCTCAATACGAAAACGTATCTTGATAAATATTCTCCAACTCTGGAGCGTACAAGATAGAAGTTCGGTCACGATCTACAGAAAAGTCGTTTGACATGCAGCACAAATTGGGTTTCCCTGGCGAACTAGGAGAAATATTTTCAACAAGAAATTTGTACTTACTTACTTAATAGTCCCCCGTAGATTCTCCGGCGCATAGGGCTGTGGTAAAAGACCTCCACTGTTGACGATCCGGAGCACAGTGGTCCAAAACCCAGAAAAGCTGGCAGAAAGTCGATTTTTAAAGCGCTCATAATTATCTATCCAAATATTTCATTGTGTTCCGGCATTTTCAAGCTAAATGAAACCATAAAAATGATAGTCTTAAGTTTACCCGTTTCGGAGTTCTCAAAGAAATGCTAAGAAAAGATTGAATTTTTTTTGGAAAATTCGCAAAGATTTGCTTACATTGAAAAACGAATTAATAGATACTCAAATCGCGAATATATATTGCTTTGCAATTATTTTTATATTTTTGTTAGGCATATTTTACACTTTATTTAATAAAAATTTGTGATTTGAAATAAAGTTGAAATTTTGTATATGGAATTTAGTTGCAAAAAACGATAAATATTTTGAATTTTATAACTTCAACTAGAGATTTTAAAAAAAAAACTACACATAACTCCACTCTAATTTTACGTTGGATAGATTCCCACATTTCTGGGCTACAAAATATGGCAAATCGGGCTGCCTTTTTTGCCATTTTTGAAGAACGACGTCAAAGAGTTGAACCACTTTTTTCATCAAATTCTTCTAAGCAAATTACCTCCCGGCGGCTCGGGCCACGAGTTTCTGGGTCTGCCTCTCCTTCGATGTCCCTCTGGATTCGATTCAAGCGCCTCTCCGCGAATCTCGTTCTAATCTCTTCGCAGCGTGTGCCCAATCCACTTCCACTTACGTTCCCGAATCTTTATTTCTATCGCCTCTTGATGACACTGGCGATGTAGTTCCCCATTTGAGATCCAGTTGACAGGGCTCCAAGCGTGGCCGGTACTCCGCAGGTAGCGATTCCCAAATATTTGCAGTTTTCGCGTCGTCACCGAGTATTTGTACCAAGTTTCACACTCGTACAACAATACGGATTTGACGTTTGTATATTCATCCAATTCGCTCGGTCCGTGGCAACCGTTCTCCAACTTCTCGGGCATCCCATATACGCTAGTGGGACGCTTCTCAAGCGCTCGCTCGTTGCGCTCCTGCTCGCTTCGTTCCTACCGGATTGGCAGCGAACACCTGTCGTCCGGCATTCTTGCAACATGTCCTGCCAAACGTATCCGTCTAGCCTTCACCACCTTCTGGATACTGGGATAGCCGTAGAGTCGCGCGAACTCGTGGTTCATCCTTCGCCCCCACATTCCGTTCTCCTGCACGCCTCCAAAGGTGGTTCTTAACATTCGTCGCTCGAATACTCCGAGTGTGCGCAGGTCCTCCACTAGCAATATCCACGACTCGTGCCGTAGAGGTCTAATAAGCGTTGTGTCCAGGTTACACTTTGTGTGGGGCTAAGTCTTCTCGACTGCAGTTGCTTGTGGAGTCCATAGTAGACACGACTTCCGCTGATAACTCACGACTGGTGGTATTGTCTGCGGTTTCCAGTGAGCCGAGATAGACAAAGTCTTCGACTATCTCCAGCTCGTCGCCGTCGATCGTGACTTTGTTATTGTTGATTTTGTTTCTTGCACAGTTGCGCCAGTATGCCAATTTGGGATTGCAAAATACCTGCTCTCAAGTGTGAAGTGGTCATGTTTGCTCCAACAAGAACCTAACGGATATTCCAGACACGAGGAGCGATCAACTGTGGACATTCTGGCACAGCTGTGATGGAGTTTTTTTATAATTCGTTTATTTGAAACGGCTCGGACCTTTGAAGTGTGATGGAGTTGATTGAGCTTTGTTTTAAGCAGAGCCAATCGATGTATAACCTACTCGCACAGTATCAGATGCCACAGGCCGATGACTATCGCAACGTTTGTACGGAATTTCTACGAAATTATGCTATTTAGATTCAGTGATGGTTTGAATCATTTGACTTATTTTTGAATCATTTGGTTATAACTTCTTTTGAAAACATTTTTCCATGAAATGATGTTCTAAACTTTAGTAGATACAGATCTAAGCTACAACTTTCTTGTATGTCATAAATATGTATCTTCAATGTGGTATGAATTGTAGGATTTAATCCAACCCGCTAATCCAAATGATTGTGATTACGATCATTGCTCAAAAATTTAAACTTTTCGATTTCTCATTCATAAGGCATAAGAGATACAGGTTTGTGTTGGTCACAAAAGTTGCAGCTAAGATCTAGTTCTACTAAAGTTTAGAACATCATTTCTGGGAAAAATGTTTTCAAAAGAAGTTATAAGCAAATGATTCAAAATTAAGTCAAATGATTCAAACCATCACTGTTTAGATTGTTTTCTCGAATTGAAAAGATTTTTCTTCTAGATCAAAAATGTTCTGATAATTGAACGAAACAACAACAAAATCATAAATAAAATTGATTAAATAACAATAACATTTTTGGAAATGATTCGTCGTAATGGTCTCTTCTCCAATAAAGATATCAAAAGTTCAAAACTTCTTTAAATTTTTTAACTCGCGATATGGAACATCAGCGGCTAGTCGCAATCAGCTTCGTCTTAATATGCTTTCTTCTTTATTTCAATTGACCCGCCCGCCCTTGTGTGGTCAGTACAATTACTAAAGACAACTTTCCAGGATCCCTAAGTGTGGTGCCACTGCCAACAAATGAAAAAGGAACTATTTTCTCAGTGAAGTTTTCGCCCGGTGCTTGGAAGCTGAGTAAGGATGCCTCTTTGAAGTTTGGCTACTAGTGCCTAGTCACACTATTTTTTATATTTTTCGTGAGACTTTTAGACAGTCTCAAGTGTCACATTGGTACAACAAAACTCATTGAAGCAGTCGAAGCACCTAACATGTTGTAACTGTTGCCTGGAGGGACGTCGAACATCGGTGCACACACTCGGGTACAACTTATATGCTCGGGTTTCTGTTTTTGAAAAACCTATGTATTGGATTGTATAAAAATTCAAGGTGAACTTGTGCCTAAAATTTGACACACAAGTTGAACACATGCACTAAGTTTTCGTGAAGTCTGGTTGTCATAGTTTCCTAATATTGAACTTGAATAAAAATTCTGATTGGGACACACCCTGGTGTTTTTTCTTTAAAACATTGGGTACCAAAGATATCTCATATTTTCGCTTGCCGCTAGTGAGCTACTCTGTAAAGCATAACTCAAATGTTTTAAATTCAAAAATGAATTTTTATTAGAGTGTTTTAAATAACCCGACTTTTAAAAAAATTATGCATTGCATCCGGAGTCTGCATTTCCATAAGAGTTAAATGGGCTAACTTTTTAAATGGTATCCATCTCTGTTAATGAAGTATCAATATGTTCGACCGCCCGACTCATTAAAAGAAATGAATACCACCTTTAAAAAAGATAACCCATTTTAATGCCTAATAACATCTTATCGAAATGCAGTCTTCGAATGAAATATTTCTCATAGTTCAGGCTTTAAGAAAAACCGTATTCAAAAGAAATCGGTCAAAGGGTACCGAAGTTATTGATGAAAAACTGGTTTTTCATGTTTCTCCCGAACAAAATGTTTTGAAAATGCCATACAAACTCGTTGAGCCGTTAGCCTGCAGCGCATAACATTTCATAGGTTTTGAATTGCCCATACAAATTTGGGGCAGTCGAATGCCACACTACACTATATGTAAACATATGACTTTTAGTAACTCAAAATTTCTAAGTTTATAGAATTTGGTCCAGTGTAGTGGTTTCTGAGAAAAGGGCTGCCGAATTTTGGAGTTTCTCGGCTTAGATTTTTTCGCGGTCCTTAATGGTTTAAAAGAATTTTTCCTATATGCTTATGCTGTAAAACTAGTACCTAATTGTGTCGTAATTTTAGTTATTAAGTGATCGCGAGGACTGTTACATAACATTCAATTGTGCCAATTTCTTTGCATTGGTTTAGAAGCAGTTTGTTCATGAAAAAACGTTGTAATTTTTTTTTAATTCGATTTTCCATATCGAGTGGAAGTTTAAGGTTTTTTGCAGAAATCATATAAGTAAAAATTGAAATTTACATTCTTGTACACCGTTCAAAACTTTCCATAATAAAACTACGATCATTTGCTCTTATAAATATGGCACTTAAGCTCTAAGGATAGCAATCTGTAGAACCGTATTTTGATGCAATGCGGCTGTAGTGTTCTGTCTGACGGATGAAGAAATTCATGTAAAAAACGAATTCTAGAGAGATTTTGCATAAATAGTTCAAAGATTTAATAACGTTTTCATGATTATGCGTAATACCGGAGGTAATTATAGGAAAAATACTGGTGAGGGAAACTTTCCCAAATTTAAAATTAAATGCTTTTTTCTAAATGTATACGTCCAGTCGCAGTTCACTTTATCATTAATCATATAAAACAGAATATAAAACGATGATTTATCAAACTAAAATGTTTTCTTTTCCATCTATTCACAGTACCCAGAAGCAGTTGAACTCTTTGGAATAGTTGGAATTCTTGGGACGCTTTCGTGGCTTGAATACATTTAAAATGCCATTTAAAAAAATCCAAAGACGAGTTAGTGGACCGGGAGCTTATTGCAATAATTATCTGCAAAACAGGTAAGTATTGTTTTAAATTTGAAACATTAAACCGTACATCCAAATCAAGAGAGCTCAACAATCCATTCGAACTAAAACGCACAAGCAAGTAGAATTCACCGTTCTATTAACAAAGCTTATTAAGCGGTAATTAGTTATCAGTTTAAAAAAAGTAGCGGAGATCCTACCAAATGTTGTTACTAATAACGAATTAAGTCTGTTTCAAAGCTTCATTTATACTCACAAGTACGGAAAATCGTACCAACAAATTAAGAAAATGGAATGAATGAATGGGCAAATAAAAAAAAAAAAACAAAGTAGGTATCTTAAAATCCGTTTTAGAAAACAGGAAAAATACAAAATAACATAAGAGAAACATAAATAACAAATCAGATATATTAGTCAGAATTCAGATTAGCATTCAAAAGTGAAACAATATTCAGAATTTAGGATTCAGATTCGTGTTTGTGTTCAGATTAAAAATTCAAAGATCAAAATCATAACTATTTAGTTAAGAAATCAAGAGAAGAATCGAAATTCAGGATTAATATAAAGAAATCAAAACTCAACAGAGCTAATCAGGACTCAAAATTGAAAACTCAGGACTGTACTCGAAAAAAATGCAACACAGTCTTTTGTGAATAAAGTTTGATAGCTTTGGAGATAATTGATTATCAGTAAAACATGCTGGTAATGTAATGTTCACATGGGCTAAATTAATTTACTATTCGTCTATTCGCAGGCAGTTTAGTCGAATAAATAAAAGTACATAATACGATGATGCTTTGTAATGGATGAGACGTAGTTAGTCGGTTTAAAGTAGGTGCCTAGCGAATCTCCGGCCAGAAGTTTTCCGTTGGCAAGTTCCTCCCAGGTGCTCTGGGAAGTTGCAAAAGAAAAGGATGAATAGCAAACTATTCATATATATGGCTGATGATATGTGGGTACGGTTATTTCAGTAAGTCACACGTCACAGTACATATGTAACGATTTCACAAAAGCAACTGCATCATAAAGCCTTGTTCACACTCGGCAACTTGAACTGCGATTTCGGTTGCTGAGACTTGTTTATGTTTAAATTTTATGAGATGCACGTTTCAAGTCTCCCGACAAGTATGGGAGACATTCGGCAACCAAGATGTAAACATAAACAAGTCTCAGCAAACGAAATCACAGCTCCAGTTGCCTCTGTGAACTAGGCTTAAGGCTCATGAACTTCAGACACTATTCCTGATGGATCTGGCTTCGTGGCATTATGCGAAAACTTTGATTGGGTCGTCGGATGCCAATTTTGTTATTTTTCTGCTAAAGGCGTAATGCATGCCAAACTTGTCAAAACTACAATCAAATGGAAAAATTGTGGGATATTTTGAAGGGCAGGCTCCAGGAAATAGGAAAAAATGTTCTACAGTCAGTGACAAATGTTAGTAATCAAGAACAATTTGCACAATCATTCTGCTCGATTTCTTTATAAAATGGATGTTTTATGAAATAAATTGTACTGACTGATACTATTTGAGTCCCTTGAGACTACCATGAGGTTGTTTTTTTTTTTATTTTTTTTCTATCAAATATGTTAGACCCATTTTATTTCTTATCATCAAAACTTAAAGAGACAAAAGTAAGTAATCGTATGAAGAATCAGAGTAAATTCATCAAAATTTTGAAAGTAAAATAAGTCAATACATATTATGTGCTTATGCTTATGCTTGCTTATGCTTATGATACGTACACAGCCAGATCTTGTCAGCATCCCGGTGAATAGTAAAAATACATTCACTATTCATCTTATCAAGGCCGGGCCCACTGTGCAGTATTGGACGCAGAGACGACTGGAACCAGGGGAGGAAGAAACGTGGACAACAGTACCATACGTTCCCATGTTTATTTGATATTAATTCGTTGGGAACATAGATGCTAAGATATTTCTATGCTCCTTGGTGTTGGGCCTTGCGATTCTTCCTTCAGGGGATGGAAATGAGGTTTTTCTACATAAAGTCCAAAATTTAACAATACAATAATTAAAGAAATTCTTCATTAACCATCATACACTGTTTAATTTTGGATCCCTGTACCTTCATCTCAGGTCATCGACCATGGTTATAGCGCCATTGCTCGCTTTTGGAAAGATTTGAAAGAGCAGAGAAATTATTAATACAGCACCAAAATCCTTAGAATTTTTCCATTCTAAAAGATTTCAGCGCCAAAAAGAATACATACACATATGGACCCACATTGATATATTTTTCTCCCTACATTTATCACCATTTACAAAAATAGTTCCTAATTGATCATTGTTCATAAAAAGTTGAATAAGTGTTGATAAAATTTTTATATAAAATACAAACAAAAACTGATGGTAAGCCTTTTTTATAAAAACACAAACATATCTTCTTTTCTGAACTAATAATGAGTAGAAAATAAGTAAAACAAATCGAATAGAGAAAATTATCCATCGTCCAGATGCATGGATATAGATGAACTATTGACATAATGTTAAAATTTCACCATCAATTCATAGCTAACTAATATTTGTAAAAAACATCTTACCTCGTACCATTTGAAAAGGATACTTGTAATTCTCTAATGAAAGGATACTTATATTTATTGCATTAAAGAATCCGTAAACTTTAAAACGGCCCACAAAACAGTGCCAACCATTTTTCTGGTCGCAGCATGCCGAGATTTCTATAGCGATCGCCAAAGCCCAAAAATTATTTTTCCACAACAACAAGACATGGCCATCACTTTTTTAAAACAACCACTGATATCAATTGCTGAGCAGGAAACTTTTCGTAAGCAGCACTTTTAAACACCACCATCCTCATCTCATATCAACACATTTTCACCTGAGAAACTAGGGACAGATCTTGGGGTTTATTCTCACGCCAGGAAGGCTTACTATCCCTCACAGTAGCAACTACTTCTTTCACCTTTTCTAAAATAAGTCAATACATATTATGTGTACTAAAACTAACAACAACTATCAAATCAAGCATCAAGTATGACCACATTTGGTATTCTCGAGTGCATAACTGCGTCGCGACGCCTATTATTTAAGACTTGCAGATACAGTTACACTCTCAGATCTCGGGTTTTATATTGTTCCTGAAATTTTGTGTTTTCCAGAGAATTCTCAAACTGCCTCTTAAAATGCTTAATGAAGTTGAAATTTGACGATATCGAGTGATTTTCTCGGATTCAATACCATTTTGGAAGGAATTATTACATGGAAAACCATTATTTTTCACGAAAAGTTTGTAGTCATGTTATATATACAATGGTCGTAAAACTTTATGCTGCAGAAAGCTTTTATTTATTTATTAGTCTTCGAAATAAATATTGTTTCGCACAGACTTATTATTCTAAGAGATGCCTTAACCTATTTTTAAATAACTGCTTAGACATACCAAAATCAAAAATTCTAGCGCACTCATTAAAATACCGGTTACATGTGTCTATTGGATTGTAGTAGCCATACGTGGTTCGATGAGATGGAATCCAAAGAAGCATTTGATTCCGCAGCGGGCGCACACAAATTTATGCAATCCAGGAGATCGTTGTTTTCAATATTGCCTCTCAGTAAGACAGATGTGGATAACCACTGCCGGAACTTTCTTCTACGGGATAGCGTTTCAAGATGAATCAGGTTACATCGATGTTCATAGGTAGTCCTGACTTCGGGATTCCAGTTAAGTTTCCGAAGAGCAAAGCGAACAAACGCTCGCTGGACTACTTCGAGAGATTGATTCAAAGTCAGTTGAAACGGGGCCCAAACTGGTGCTGCGTATTCAACCCAAGTAACAATTTAGGTTTTATAAGGGACTCCATACCAACTATAAAATAAAACTATAAAACCGCGTCCGGTTATGTAAGGATCTATAAAACTGCAATACAACGCTTAGTAGCACAAAAAGGCCCTTCTGCAGTAGGTTCTGCAGAGCAAATAATAAAACCTTGCCAATCCAAATCAACTTTTAGAGTTCTGTTTGAATTTCGCTTATAAAACCTATTTATTATATTATTTTCATCTACAAATAATTCTGCTCCGGAATGGGGTATTCAATAATAATTTACAAAACAATTGAATCTTCTTCAAATCAAAAATGAAAAAAACGAAGCAAAAAGGATATCTTAATTGTTTTAAGGTAATTCAATGCTATTTCTAAGCCGGAATGCTCAATACATAGGGGAGAGTGGGGTATCGTGGGCCATGGGGAAACGTGGGCCACTTTTGATATCTCAGATGTTTTTTGAGATAAAAATCTCAAACCAACTGTCATCGTCGTCGCTTTGCGTGAGCATGTATTCCTATATGTTGTTGACTGAAATACGCATCATATGCTTCTTTTATTTATTAAGCTAAAAAAACTTTAAAAAAATTACTTACATAATTAAAAAAACACCCGCTAATTTCATCGATGAGGAACCTAAAGTACATAACAAAAATATTCTCATACGCTTATGATCTTTGTTTTGTCATGATCTTTCACGTGGAAAAGGAATTTTTGATGAAACATCAATAAGTCACACAAACGCAACCAATTTGCAAATCATAGCTTGTGGGGAATCGTGGGCCACACATCTTGAATCACCTATATTTTTATGTTTTTCTACACATTCAGAACTTAAAATACGTTTTACCTATCTGTAAATTTTTCTTATGCCAAATGAACAGTTATGAAAAATATTTTGTCCATCCTATATAAAATTTTTGCCAAAACGTTAGCGAGCGAGGTTTTGGAATTTATGCGATCATACACAGCTCTCTTTTTTATTTTATCATCTGAAATTGCTTTTAAATAACGAAATGAATTAGAAAATCACAGTTTTGGGTCAACTCATAAACTTTGCATGTTATTTGGTCAATTTGGATTTGGTGGCCCACGATTCCCCACCATTTTTCAAAATCCAAAAAAATATTGCTTTTTTTCAAACAGTCAGAATTTGGGGAAAATAACTTATTAAAAAATTAAAAAAAAAATTCTCATGATACCTTAAAAATGTAGAAAACCATACCATTTTTTATTTTCATTTTATCTTTTATAATGAAGAAGTTATGGAACAACGAAAAAAAGTGGCCCATGATTCCCCACTCTCCCATACTGTTTATTTACTTGCGCTTTCAAATTTACCGCGAATAGGTATGAGAAAATGGGGAAAAAATTATGGGCCTGCTGTAAATCGTTCTTTTAAACAATAAAAATCCAATTAAATAGATCGGGTAAATTTTGCTTTCAACTATTGAATCATCTTTTGGTTTGTAAATAAATTTTAAAATATTATCTCAGCAATAAGGATATCTAAGTTTATAATGTATGGGTTGAGAGATAAGAGTTACTCTCAAAAATAGAAAGATATAATTTATAAATTCACCATTATTTGTCTAACAAATGGCGCTAATATATGAAATTGATAAAAGTCGTTATTTAACTCTTAAAAAACGATTTTGCTTTCTGAAAACTGCTAATAAAACTATTTTTCTTTTAAATAACTTTTTTGTTTTATAAACGTTTGTGGAGTCTTTCCTTCAAAACTGCTTCAGGCTTAATGAGTTTTTTTGAAGCATTTATAGAACCTTTTTGATTTGAATATTTTTGGCGGATAATTAAAAGACCTTTTTTAAATCATTCATTCATTTTTTTATTGAGTTGAAAAATATAACATAATGCACCATATGTTTTTTCTTATTGCACACTTTAAAATTTTAGGATAATCTTTTGATTAATTTCGCGAAAAAATAAAACAAATCTGCGGCTGAGAACAAACAAAATACTTCACTTACACCTGAGTTTCCTCCACAACATTACGCACTCTTATCAGGTAATAAATTATGCTGCATGCCGTTCCTGATAATTGGAGGGATGAATTTCGTTCTTTATTTTTCTCAGATGATGCGAAATTACAGATTTTTCCACAGAAAACCTTCCATTGTTGACCTTTTGTCGATTGAGAAACGACTGACTGTTGTAAGCCAATAATTCGACCGAATAACTTTTATAAAACTTTCACAGCGTATAGAAGTTTTAGTTCCTCATAAACGGTTTATAGACGCCACGAAAAGTTATTTATTTGCCTGTTTAAAACCTAAGCCACTTGTAATGACCGTATAAGAACACGAATACTAGAAATTGGTTTGAAATGGCTTTTATAAATCTGAACAGGTTCATAGGAAGGTATACTCAAACATTTTCAAATCGTTCATCTTTTCAAATATAAAAATGTTTTATAAGGCACTCAAAGTGCCTAATAAAAATCAAATCTCAAAAGTTTAATATTGTTTTATAAGTTGGATATATAATACGCGTGTAGATGTCCTAGAGACTAGTTGTAAAAAGGTTATCATTAAATGCTTTTTAAACCAATAAAGGATATTATACGTCCTTTATAAACTAACGTTCAAAAATTATAAAACCAATCTGAATTTTGTGTGTTACTTGGGAAGTATACTTCTGACGATCGAACAATAAAGTGTTTTAAGTGCATACACGTCGTTGAAATGGATTGTGTTGCGACGGAGGAAACCTAGCATGGCATAAGCCTTCGCGGTTATTGTAGTGATAGGCGTGTGAAATCTCAACCGTCTATCGAAGGTAACACCGAGGTCCTTAATTGTGTCAACAGTTTCAAGAACGGTATCACCCATTGTGTAGTTATACTGATGCACGTTACGGGTTCTTGATAAACTCATTGTTTTGCACTTTTCAACGTTCACCAACATTCCATTCAAACCGCACCATCTCATAACAACGTCGAGATCATTCTGCAACATGATGCTGTCCAGCGGTGATGTAATTTGTCGGAAAAGCTTTAGGTCGTCTGCATAAAATAGTTTATGCGACGTCAGCATGTCACACAAATCGTTAACGAACAGTATGAATATTAACGGCCCAAGATGACTGCCTTGGGGAACACCGGATGGTATCAAAAACTTCGAAGAGCAGAAAGAGTTGACTCTAACATAGGCCAAGCGGGAGTTCAAATACGAGGCTAGCCACTTTGTTATCCATTCAGGAAGTCCAAGGTGTCTAAGTTTGTCTATTACCAGTATGTGAGGAACGCGGTCAAAAGCTTTGGAGAAATCGATGTATACAGTTTGCACTTGCTGACGTTTTTTGAGTTTTGGTACCACAAAATTTGTAAATGCCATAAGGTTTGAGGTTGTTGAGCGTTTTTTCATGAATCCATGTTGAGCGCCATCAATTAACTCAGCTATGGACGGATATATAGCATCGTACACTAGAGATTCAAGTACTTTCGCAAAACAGTTAAGGATTGAAGTCGGACGGTAGTTTTCGACGGAATATGCGCTGCCGCTTTTATGCACAGGTGTGATCGATGCTATTTTCCACGCCTGCGGGAAAATTCCAGATGACAGGGACATATTAAAAATCCTTGTTAGAGGTATCGCTATTGCGGAGGCACAGTTTTTTACGAACACCAGTGGCAAATTGTCCGGTACTGGTCTTTTCGAAACATTTACTGCTATAAGGGCATTATAAACGTCAACATGAGCAAGTGTAAGAGTAGGTAAACGGATATTGTATGACAGTAAAGATTCAAGTGATGCAGTTGAAGTGAGTCCATCGTCATTCAGGAAAACTGATTGGAAAAACTCAGCAAATAGGTTTGCGGAGTCGGTAAACGTTTCTGCTGTCTTGCCGGAGAATGTCATATCAACTGGGATCCTGCAGTAGTTTTTTCGGTTACGGACATATGACCAAAAAGCAGCGGGATTCGTTTTAAGCTCGCTTTGAGTGCGGTTTACATACTCACGAAAGTAACTATCCTGAGCGAGTTCGTAGTTTGCAAACATTGTGTAGAAAACCTGGTGAAATTCGGCTGCGCTTCAAAAGGTAACAAAAAATATGTTATTGATTGCATGTTAGGCCTTTAGATCCTAAAGCATGAAGTTCCTCAACTCAACGATTATCCAAATGGATTGTTCGGTCATTCTACAACATGACCTGCAACTTTTCGTGAAAAAATTGGGTTATCCACGTGATAACTCCTTCCAATATGGTATTTAGGCCGACAAAATCTCTCATTATGTACGAGAGTAAATGAATGTTTTATAGGGTAGAATGAGGATACTTGATCCCTGGGGATGCTTGATTCCTTATCTATAGCTCCAAACTGGAATGTCGTACAAAGATCAAATGTTCTAGAAAAATGTGCCAAATGGAACAAAACATCAATGGTAGAAGCTCAAAAAAAATTAACAAAATAATTGTTTGAAAAATTTCACAGAATGTGACTGGAAGATCTTTTTTCATCATTTTAAAATGTTCCTAACACGGAAATATTATAACAAAAATATTTATTCCAATACATCAATCTTTCGAGTATAAAATGAACTTCAAAATACAATATTTTCAAAGCGATGGAAGATTCCCAACTTTTTTCAGAAAAAGTTTTCTAAAATGTTGATTTTGGGTACAATTGATCTTTTATATAAGGGTACAAAAGATTCTTCTTCTCAATGGATAGTGGTCATTGCTGATTACGACATTACTAATATTTATCCAATAGCTAACATTCATATCTGAAGGAAGAGGGCTAAAATAATTGATTTTCTCTTGTTTATAAAAAATTGCGCCCGTAAGTATGCAATGTCATAAGGGTTGAGAATAAGCTATATAATTTTTTTTTATGACAATTCATTCTGACAAGAGATCTGAGCGTGTACTGTACTGTCTGTATCTGCATTATCCACAAACCTAAATTAATCTTCCTTCACAGTTAAAAAAAAATGACATTTAGCCGGTTAGTGTCATTTAGACCCGGATTACTATTTTGGCTGTATCTGCAAAACTACTGAACCTGTTTTCATAAATTATTCCACGTTGGAATCGTCTACATGTTCACTATCTGTTTATGAAGAAAAAAAAATATTTTAATCTTTTTGGTGTCTAAAAATTAAGCCGAAAGACAAAATGTTCAAAAAAAGATGACGTTAATGAACCAAGATCGTGACCATCCCGGTATCAGCTAAACTTTGACTAATTTAAAGATTCATTTGAAGCAAAAAAAAGTCTTTGGTTTCTGATATCATATGTCATAAATGGAAAAGAACAATTATTGATTTTTCTCTTGAAATCCATTATTTTTGTGCTTGTGCTTTCAGCTTATATTTTAAAACTGGGCTGATAACTGTTTGAATCTATAGAAACATGAGAACCAATGGAAACTAACTAAATTTTAATTTTTTTTGTGATATTTTATCACAAAGAACCGCGATACACATACAAAAAGAGGTTTCAAATATTCGCTAATCCGTATCTCAACATAAAATGGATCAAATGCGCAGATTTCAAACTCTTGACTGTCGTATTTGACTTCATATAATATAATTAAAAATGAAATTTAAGGTTTCAGAACAGTTGTGCTCAGTGTAACGAAAAGCGTAAAGCAAAAATCGATACTCAATATGTTTAAAGTCTATGATTCATTACTGAAACTGGTCATCCTATCAGTCTATTCATTATAAATTCATCCCTATCGATTGGAAATGAATGTGATCGAACAAAAAAGTAATTTTTTTTAATAAAAATTCCATGATAGGCATCAAAATATAGTTCGAAAAACATTGGAAATTTTTCAAATAACCAGCTGTGTTCCAAGCACATTTATTGTTCAAATATGTGTTCCCAATCTATCTGAATTCATATCAATCAGAAGTTTTTCAATACGACTTCAACAAAATGGGTTATCTTTGAGGTAAAACACCCACACCCAAAATTCAGCCTCTGTGCCAATGGCGTGTAGTCAATTACATAGCATCATTGGTACAAGAAGATAACGCGACCGGTGCTGATTCGATTTGCTCCCACTGGCATTAATCTCCCAAGTTAACCGAATTGCGTATGTCTGAAAGAAACAAAATAAAAACGTTTGCACGTCCCTCCCTATCGCATCACAAGACGAAGAAGGATGGAAATAAATACCGGCCAACACCAGGCGGCCAGCGAACCGAGCACTGTGCGTGTGAATGTAGCAAAAGCAACAACAAAAATATCCTTCTAATTCAATCCACTGGCACCGGCAAACCACGGCCAAGCTGTGCGTGTGTATGCAGTAAAAGCAACAAAAAAAACATTCCTTCAATTCACCGGCAAACAACCACGCACCGGCCAAGCTGCCCGGCTTTAGCAGCTGTGTATATGAAGCGTGTGTATGTAATAGCAGGCGGTAAGCAAACACAGTTCTCATTCAATGGGTTTCCCGTTTCCTTCACTCCCGTTCCCTTTCCCGTTTCCATAACAAAACAAGCTGCCCGGCTTTGGCAGCAGTGTATATGTAGCGTGTGTATGTAATAGCAGGCAGTAAGCAAAGCACAGTTCTCATTGAATGGGTTTCCCGTTCCTTCACTCCCGTTCCCTTTCCCGTTTCCATCGCAAGACAAAGGAATGCATTGAAAGAAGGCCAAACGCCGGGAAGCCGCCGTTGTGCGTTTTTTTTCGATTGATCGGTGACAGAAAGCCTATGACAAATATCCCTCGTCCTGCATGAAGCTTGAATAGTACACTGGTTAAAATGCCGGTCTGGCAAGACGCTATGATTGGTAATTAGAGTTCGATTCTCACTACGGCGCTGTGGTTTTAATTTTTATTTTTTTTGTTTCTGGGATGAATTATCCAACAGGAATAGGTTTTTCTTGTTTCGCTTGAATGTAGTGGTCATCATTTTGGTTGGGAGCCGAGTCCTTATGCCAGTTACGGTTTTTCAAACATACCGTTTTCGGCACAGTGCACATTTCAGCGCATTATCGGCACAGAGATATGCTAAATAGGCATTGGATTTTTGCAACCTCTTCTATGGGTGCACTTTTAAGTTTTTTTTGGCATTAAGGCCGTTTTTTGAAGACGATAAAAATCCAAACTTATTTTTTTTTAAAGCATATGATAGCGGACATCTGGGCAATTTAAAAATGGTAGCGTTTATGAAAATCGGTTCTTTATTTTCGATTTTATAGCTAAAACAAGAATTCGGGTCTACTTATATGACCCTAACCGGTTAATTGTCCTTTTTTTTGCTGAGGGACTCTGTTAACTCTTTTCAAAAATATAAAAATGAGAAATTGTAGAGCTCCTTATTCTAGGAAAAGCCACAAAATTTCATGTCTGTTCTTGAGATATCGATTCGTGAAAGTACAATTTGGGTCATATGGACCCTAACAGCAAAGGAAGGTTAATAGGCGTCACGACGCTCATATGCACTCGAGAATACCAAAAGTGGTCATTGTTGTTGCTTGATTTGATAGTTTTTGCTAGTCTAAGAACAGATAATAGGTATTGACTTGTTTTACTTTCAAATTTTGATGAATTTATCCGTTTTTCTTTTAAGGTTACTTACTCTTGAGTCTTTAAGTGTTGGAGATAAGAATTAAAATGAGTCTAACGTATTTGGTAATAAATTTTTTGAAAAAAATTAGCTCATGGTAGTCTCAAGAGACTCAAATGGTATCATTCAGTACAGTTTATTTCATAAAACATCCATTTTACAAGGCAAATGATGGATGAAATTGTTCTTGGTCACTAACTTTTGTCACTGACTGTTGCAAAGAGCTTCAAAAGAATACGCGTTTGGCACCCAAAAATATTGTTCAATGATCTTCTTGATTAGAAGTTATCTGAATAACCACCGAGCAGTTTGTCGTAAAATTTTTCACTAGTAATCATAACAATACTAGCTAGTTTTATAGAAAATTTAATCAAATCTATGCAATCAAAATTATACACAAAAAAACGAAAGTTTTTTGCCCGCGATCAAAATACATAAATTAATCCATAGACAAAATACCGAGCTCGCAAATCTGTTTTAACTAGAATTGAAATTTGGGCTCATGATTCAAATACGGAATCAAAATTCATAATAGTAGATTAAAGGGTGATACGGTCAAAATTTGGTCAATATCAACTTGACGTATTTCTTTCAATTTTGTATTTAAAAAACATGAACATCCCTCATTTTGAAGGTGTGTGTGCGTAGAATGTTGCTCCTATTTTGATTTTGGAATTCACTCTTCAGTTGTCAAAATGCCGTCCAAGGAAGAAGAGCAGCGTATCAAAATTTTGCTCGCGCTACGCGAAAGTCCGAGCTACTCGCACGCAAAGCTGGCAAAAACGCTAAAAGTTGCCAAATCAACCGTTACAAATGTAATTAAAGGGTTTGGGGAACGTTTGTCGACAGCCAGGAGGTCTGGATCGGGGAGAAATCGAAAACCGGAAGCCGCTGAGACGACAAAGAGAATTGCCGGTAGTTTCAAGCAAAACCCTAACGTATCTCTCCGAGATGCCGCAAATAAGCTAGGTGTATCATCTACAACCGTGCATCGAGCCAAAAAACGAGCCGGACTATCGACTTACAAGAAGGTAGTGACTCCAAATCGCGATGATAAACAAAATATGACGGCCAAAGCGCGATCCCGGAGGCTGTACACAACAGGACAGGAGTTTTATACGGCAAAAGGAAGGGGAAAGGTAGCAGATATTTTCAAGCACATGAAACTGTCAAAGTTCGCGAAGAAATATCTGGTTTGGCAAGCCATCTGTACCTGTGGCTTGAAAAGCAGCATTTTTATAGCTGTCAACCAAGAAATTTACGTGAAAGAGTGTTTGAATAAACGTCTGCTGCCTTTCCTGAAGAAACACGGTTGTCCCGTACTGTTTTGGCCGGATTTGGCATCTTGCTATTACGGTAAAAAGGCCATGGAGTGGTACGCCGCCAACAACGTGCAGGTGGCTCCCAAGGACAAGAACCCTCCCAACACGCAAGAGCTCCGCTCAATTGAGAAATACTGGGCTATTGTCAAGCGGAACCTAAAGAAGACCAAAAAAACTGCTAAGGACGAGCAGCAATTCAAGGCAAACTGGCTTTCTGCGGCGAAGAAGGTGGACAAGGTGGCTGTACATAATCTGATGGCAGGGGTTAAGCGTAAGGCCCGGCAATTCGGATTTGGAAAAGCGGAAGCCTAACTGAATATTTTTCCTGAATTTTATACTAATTAAACTTGAAAAAGAAATTTAATTTGATGTTTTAAATAAACGATTTCACCGATTTACACGCGTTTTCTCTTGACCAAATTTTGACCGTATCACCCTTTAGGTTCAGAGTAGATGAACAAAACATTGTTACAAGATTTCAAGATATCAATTCTTGAATTTTAAAATTTCAAACGTTGTATATTTAGAGATTTTTTTCAATTTCAACCTTCAAAGGAGATCCACTATGCTATGGATACTAGAAACTTTTGGAACTACCGATATAATCATCAACATCGTTCTCGTCGGTCGAACAGATAATCAGAAAGCTTTGAACAGATAATCAGAATTAGTGTGGGAGGAATAAGCGTCGGTTTCAGTTACATTCATATATAGGTTAACAGCAGCAATATTGACATTCGTGATTCGATTAATGCAATTTATTGTCGAATTTGTCTATATGACCGAACCGTTTAGTTCCGAAAATAGATGCTGTCAATATTCCTCGCCTAGCCTCAAAGGTGCACATTAAAAATTTCTTGATCCCATTGTAAACTCACAGCCGCCGCTGCCTGGTCTCAGCGTATGTTTTATTAATTGGGAAAGATGAATACGTGCTGTATGCATGCATATAGGTGTCGGTATATTCTTTGTTTATGTACAGGTATTTTATAATCATATTTCGCTTCGATTTAAAATGTTTATTTATTCTTCTGGGAAAGGCAAATTTGAGCAGATTTCGCTCGCTCTCGTGGCCACCGTGCTGTGCTGCTCTCTGGATGGTTGTTTGCCAATTTCGTTCGTTCCAGTCTTCCAGAATTGAACTTGAATACAGACCGACCGACCGACCAACCATCTGGATAAAATAATAATGTTTGCTCTCTTCTTTTTTGAAATTCTCTGTGCGGAGAAATGCGATCGACTGTTTGATATGTACATGTAAAGACGTTATTTTCTCTATGTATTTTCAGTCAGGAAAACTCCGAGTTTCTACAACTTTATCAAAATCAGCTGCACCAGTCTTCGGTGAACGTTGGTTATAGTAACATAGTTTATGGTAGTAACAGTAGTGCACAGCAAGGTACAACAAAATGTGGCTCAGCAACAACTACGTTAGCAGGTAATGATAACGGCTTGTATTTTCTTTTGTTCATGCTATTAGACTGCATGTGTCTTTCTTTTCCGTTGGCAATCTTTAATAATATTAGACCATTGTTCACCCAATCCATATTCGGTAGATATGCATATTTATTCATAAACGTATTTACTCAATTAAGCTCAGTATTTAATTCATCCGTGCCGTGGTGTACCTACATAGTGCATATCTGTGTAATCCTCCTGCGAAGAGTCTCTTCTTCTCTATCTCGACATTCACCTTGAATTGCAATAAATTTAAAATCACGTGTGTTTAGGCGCGATTTCTGTTTGGCGGCATGTTTGTGGTTAGTGGTTTGTTGAATGAGTGAAAACTGTGGTTTTGGCGTTTCTTTTCGTTACCAAACAAAAAAAAAAAGGATTTCGCCAGGATCCAAATAGTGCGCACTTTAACCATCCAACTAAGATTACATAACCTAGCAAGGGAGCGTTTTGCCGGAATCCAATATTCTCGGTTAGCACATTCCAGCGCTCCTAAAAACAACACAAAAAGCACCTTTTGTGACCAGAGGTACAAATATTTTATAAAGTTTTCGCATCGTTTGAGGGCCCTGTTTACTTCTTCGTGTATGCGTGGGTGTATGAATATTTCAGTATATCGACAAATGCTCATGCCATGCCCAGTGGATTGGGCCAAAGTGTTTCATCTATAGACACCGCGTTGTTGGCGGTAAAAAGGACAATGTAGTACTAAATTATGTGTAGTTATAATGTTGCATCCTCGGCAGTGGTTTGTTCTTTTTTTTCCCTTTCTATCTCTCTCTCTCTCGTCACATTCATTAATAGTTGACATTGTGTGTTGTGTAACGAATTTTTTGTTCCTTTGTCACATCTATTTTTTCTCAACTTTTCCAGATAAGCCTACAAGCAGGGGATCGGAATCCGAAGCATCAGCCAATACATACAATAACTTGGATAAAGCATCGTCGGCTCCGGATGAAAATAATTTGAACTTTAATTTGATCAAAACTAGTGCTAAATCATTGTCGGCCAATAATTGTAGTGGTGGTCATAAAAGTGTTGCTAGTGGCTCTGCAAGTGATGCAGGCAATGGAGGAAACAGTGACTATCATGCGAAATATTACGGAAGTGATAACAGTAACAACTTGAATACCCCTACAACGAGTAACGTTACGGAGCATCAGCACATGCTAAGTGAATCGAATGACAATTCAAACAATAGTGTAAGAAATTCACCACTATTCAATGGATGTAAAAGTGTTCTTCAACAGGCATACTCTTTAAATAACTCCAATAAGCCTTCGTTAAGCAAAAACGCATTGCTAAGCTCGTGCCAGGGATCATTCCATTCTTTACAGGGTGGTCTAAGCTCAGACAACAGCACATTTGTGCAACAGTATGGTAGTAGTATATCATCAACAAATTCTTCGTCAAATACTGCAACGGCTGTCGGTTCTCAACAGCAGCAATCAAGCAGTTTAGCTCACTTTCATCAGCAACAACTTTCTCAACATCGGCAAGGCTGTTCCATAACACCAGCTGAATCATTGAACGGTAGCGGCACCCTAGTTTTTAGTAGATCAAGGATTAACAGCAACAGTGATTCATCTAATAATAAAAATAACAACTTCAACAAACTTAACTACGACAAAAAATGCTCTAGTTCTGGTGCTAACATAAATATTTATAGTAATAACCGTAACAAAAGCAATAACAATAGTAACACAATAAACATAAGTAGTAGTAGTAGTAGCAACCATCAAAGTGAAACCAATCAATTGAAGGGTATTATCGAATTGAACGCCCAAGTTAGTGAATTGAATAGCAAAAATATTGAGTTTAATAGACAACTAAGTGCACCTACAGAGAACAACAATAATCAAAACAACCCAAATTGCTACAGTAACAGTGTGTACAATCTCTACTCGAATCACATCTTAAGTCAATATTACACCGGGTCTCCGAATACTAATAGCCTAAACAGAACGAAGAAGAAAAGAAGCTTCAAATTAAATGGAAGGTAAGCTGATTCTATATAGTTTTTTAATTTTAAATTATTATTTTTTTTATTTTTGATTTCTTTCTCTTATTAGTTGAGTGTGAGTATATCATAGTAGCTTTCTAAAAAGTTTATATTTAATGCTATTGGAAATCAACAGTATGTACTTTTGTTTGGTAAATACACATTTTTTCGGGATGAATAAACCTACCTGGTTTAAAATCCCTGTGAAAAAAGAATCAAAAAGTAAACAAACATCAGAAAAGAGATAGAGTAAGAACACTAAATATTGAACAGCATGTTTGTGATTCACCGTATTTGTGGCCACCTAATAATAACGAAAGGTTTTTCGGAAAAAAAATCGATAGTGTCGCTTAAGTTTGTTTCTCAGCTTCGAATCGATATATTTTTTTTCCCGGAAAAATTTGTTGAACACAATGATTCTAATATTAAACAGTAGACTGAGTCGATTTGTGGTCATTTTTGAATTGCTCAAACCCTTGGCACGAAAACCATCAGCAGGCTCGGTTGCATAGAAAAATGAAGATGATTTTTCAGTACAAAATATTCATTTTTTCCATACAAACCGAAAAGTCCAAATTTACTCATGTAAACGTCACTTAAAAATTCTGCAAAAAATCATTGATGAGTTTTGAACCGAAACGAAGCTTTTAAGACCCCAGGGTTCAAGATATTAAAAAATGACCCAAAATCGACTCAGTCTATTAAACAGGCAATGTTCTAATTATTGAACACGTAAACATTGAATATCATTGTATATATGTATTTAGGGGTATTTCGCTTGATAGTATGCTTTGCAGGGGCGATTTTGGTTGTGCTAGCAACCAAGTCCAAGCACCAACCGATGTTTATTCAATAACTGGTACATGCATTTCTTTACGAAACGAGTACTGTAAGATTGAACGTTTAATAATCGAAATATTTGCGTTTTCTGTGATCCAATGAATGAAAAATTTAATTTTTAATGTTTTAAGAAAATAAAGATAATAAAGGCTGCCACTTTCCAGAAATCATCTAAAAAGACTTAGTTGAAAACACTCATATTATTATCTTGAAATTTTACTTGTCTGGCTGTTTTCTTCATCCAGTCGAAAAAACCAAGCCAAAATTTGAACATTTACCTTTTCTCGTTTCGGAGATTGTGGCTTTAAGAGTCCGAAATTCTTAATAAAATTCTGAACAGAGGTAGAAAATGCATCAAGTATCACACGAATTTTTAATTAATTTTTCAACTATGTATTATTGTTTTAATTGGTTGGTGTTTTACTTGTGTTCAATATCTGGTACCTGTTCAATAACCATACGTAAACTTTTAAGAATAGGGAACAGCTTGTCAGGACGCTTAGAGCTTATGTTTAGAGATATTTTTAAAGATGTGACGCATCGGAATTTCAAAGTTTTTTAGGTTAACAACGCACATTATAAAAATATTGCAATGAAAATTCGAATTCTCTTCATACTTTTGAAGCCACATTCAATGTTTAATACAGAATTAAAATCGGCTGAGAAAAGAAGAAGTTACAACGGGGTAAATGAAACAATGTGACGCAACGAAAACTGTGCATGTCCGTTTTACATATTCGTATTTTTATTGCGTCTTCCAGGCGCACATTTCCGTAAAATCTTACCGTTTTTCTGCCGTCATCGGGGAATCTCATCGGCACCTGGGATGGCCATCCCTGCAGTCAGGAACTCGTATGCTGTTGTCTCGACTCAGTCCGCCAGAATTCGTGGATAAACT
Source organism: Uranotaenia lowii (assembly GCF_029784155.1). Taxonomy (NCBI): domain Eukaryota; kingdom Metazoa; phylum Arthropoda; class Insecta; order Diptera; family Culicidae; genus Uranotaenia; species Uranotaenia lowii. Next base: position 249,480,872 of record NC_073692.1, on the reverse strand, counting down.
TGGCGACGATAATGTTGCTCTCGGTGGCTGGATCGGGATTGTGGGTGGTTTGTTTACCGATCACCAGACCGAAGTAACCGGCAACCCGGCAATAGAGATGTTGGCCGCGGGTCCGATAGTGTTGACAGGCCTTACCCGAAATTTTACACCGCCCACAGGGGCGTCGCTCGGAGCTGCTTCTGGTGTGGTGATGTTAGCAATGCGGACGGAACACTTAAAAACCTGGCAAAGCGTTTGGAAACGGCTTAACGCTTCCCAGGACGGTTGGGGATTTCACCCGGCACTTCGCAGCGTTACACAAGTTGACGAAAGTGTAAAAACTGACCTCACTTGATTCTGGCCACGGTTCCTCCCTTTTCCTCGGCTCACTTGGCCGGACACTCCGCACATCCATAGTACTCCGAACTACTTGAAATCTTCGGTGAGGATTTCGACGTGTTTCTCGTTTCCGTGTTCCTAATTAAGTGAACGAGCCAATGGCTTCCGTTCACGCATAAGCCCAGGATTCTCGCTTTTTCCTTTTGGGCATATTCTAGGTCCGGTGTCAGATGTGTAAATTGACACCTGCCATTTGACGATCAACCCCGATTCCGACATATTAGGCAAACTGCTTTATAGCTACTTTAAATTTAAATTTTAAACATATAATGAGCCAAAACTAACAAAAACAAATTAACAAACACGCGCAAACAAAACAAATATTTGTACACTCAGAAAAATACTATTATGTATGCCATAAGATTCTCTTATGAAGTGGCGCCATAAGAAAAATAAATGAAATTCATAAGATTGTCTTATGACGCGAATGAATTCTGAAGATGAACGCCTACTTCAATGAGAGGTTGTTGCTTTTCATAAGAGATTCTTATGGAAACAGTAAATCACTTTCTAATAAGAAAAATTCTAGATATTTCATGCTGAAAACATTCACTTTATTGTTTGCCAAATTTGTTTAAAATTAAATCCTTCATGGTCACCATCAGCAGCGCATCAATAGACGGCTCCATCAAAGTTTTTTTTTTTTGCTGCATCTCAATCTTCGACCTTTCGTTTTTTGCCGATCAGCTTGCTGAAAAGTAAACAAATAATGTATTTTAGTTTACTAATATATTCAACGTTCACACCAAAAACATCAAATCGAACTTACCATTCCGGAGATAACAATAACATTTAACTTTGAAGGAAAACTATAATAACTATGAACCGGTGATAGCTTCGAACTGTTAGATGATGAAAAAATAACTGATGCTATGAATGAATGTGTTCATCTTTTTTTCACAATGCCGTTTCTTCTATTTTTCATAAGAACATCGTATGAAAATTGAAAGAATTTCATAAGACTCTTATGAAAAATTAGTTTGGACGCAAAAAAGCGGTTCATAAGATGTATCTTATGAAATTTATAATAAGAATTCCTCTGAGTGTATTCCTCCATTGAATTGGTACCGAATGTTGACTTTGATGAATCGGTAACAACACACAAAATTTTCGAGGCTGGAATTTAGCAAAATTTTGCTCAAATTTGACCAGCTAGAAACTTAGCAATAAATTTAGCAATATTTTTTAACTAAAATTTTAGCAAACGAGTACAAAAGTTAGCCGCCGCAGTTTTTACTCAAATTTCTAGCAAAAACCGGAGAAAATGATTGCCCGGATCCGTAATTTCATGTTTCTCTATTTTTTCTCTGGAGAATCAGGGGAATGTTTGAATATTGAATAAAATACACAAATTTCATTCACTTATGATTTATTTTTCACATTTTTTATGTTTTTTTCACACTTTTCCTATTCAGGGAACGCACCTACTGGCGAGCGAAATGCCATGCCACCTTCGACAAAGAAAGCACCGGGGTGTTTGCCGGATGCAGCTTGTTGAATTTCCAGTTGTGGTCCTTCTTCATTACCGGCCTGTGGCGCGCTTCATGTTGCAGTTTTATCCTGGTAGAAAAAAAAAAACAAACACACAAATTAGAAATTGAGAAATTATAGAATCTGAACACTTTAAGATCAGACCTTACCCTGTAAGCATCCGGTGTCGATTCAGCTACCATTTCGTTGTGGAGTTTGCCACCACAAGAATTATCAGCAACGAACATCCGGAACCGCACTTAATCGCGACAGCTTTTTATTTTTCTCCCTACTGGCGCGGCGGCTGGTGTCTGTGAACAAAGCGGCTGAAAAACCTTCGTTTTACTAAAATCAAGTAAAATGACCTTTTTTATTACTAAAATCAAGTAAATTTAGCTTTTTGCTAACTCATCAGTAAAAAAATATTTTTGCTAACGGGAAGTAACAGCGAAATTTTGCTAAGTGGAGCCCCGAAAGTTTTGTGTGAAGGCCCATGAACACTTCTCGTGAGAATGAACGCGAAAAATGTTATTTCGTCAATAACTAAACAAAGTGACTAAACTAGATTTTGTAACTTGGTGGGATCGATGGGGAATATTGTTGTTTAAAACCTCTTAGAACTGTTTTTTATTCCGATTCCCCGGCCAAAATGAAAATTCCGCGGTGAAAACCGGGGGAATCGGAATAAAAACAGTTTTAGAAGGTTTTAAACAACAAGACCAGTTAGATTTCCATCTTTCAACCATTCCCCATCAATTCCACCATGCTACAAACATTAGTTGTGACGCATTTTTGAGTTATTGACAAAATAAGATTTTTTCACGTTCATGTTCACGGGAAATGTTAATCAGGCTTTAAACAGATCAGAAATTTTCGATACCGTAAAGAATTTAAAAAACGCAGAAAAGTCGCCTGGTATGCCGCAACGGAGGAAAAGGCTTTAGACCTTATTCTGCGAGCTACGTGACGTGACTCTCTAAATTTCGTCATACAATACTGACTACTGTAAGTGCTTCAATCAAGAAATTTGAGTTCGATTGAGCTCTGAGAATCACTTGAAGTTCATTTAGAATAACATTTCTCGCGTGAGCTTCCACTACGTCGTATGAAACATCTTAAGAATTCATCCTATAAAATCATCCTATAAAATCAATTAAAATACTTTCAACATTATTCAACGTCTCATCAAAATCGAAAATCAAATCAAAATATCAGCATAAGAAATAGACACCCTCGAAAAATGAATCATCGCATCCAGAAATAGACCGGTGGATGGATACATTTCCCATAACTCGATCCCCTGCAGAGACCACGAGGTTCATCAATTTTCGAATATTACCTGTATTGAAGAAAATTACAGACGGCTTATATTACAGCAGAAAAGTAAAACCAAAATAACCATCAATTGAAGTAAAAACCGAAACATATTGATGGAAACTCGAAAAACAAGACCATTGATGCTGCGCAAAAGCCGATGCGCCAAAGCCTTAGGTACTACAGTACTACACGGTGAAGGGGAGGAATATACAAACTCTTTCAGACACAGTGCAGCGAATCTGTTTCCAAGACACATGCCCCCATATAATTAATTTTGAGCATCAATTAATCACTGTTCTGGTATTCGGATAAACGATTTGTATTTTTTGATTGAATAAACACATACGAGGCTGACCAGCGCTTTTGGAAAACACATCATCATCATCATCATACATATGTATACAAGTGTCGGTTTTCCGAACTAGCAGTAAGTGCCCATCGCTGTTAGGAAGCTTGGGATGAAAGTTTGTCATTTTTATCGAAAATGGTAAGAATATATTAATGTAAGTTTTGTGAGCATCATTACTGCTTACTGGTCAGTTTTGACCATTCGGACAACGATCCGAATCTGTGGAAATCTCCGAAAGTAAACAAGACCTTATCTTACTTCCTACCGGTGGAGTTTCTAATATTTAGAAGATGTCCAAAGATTTAAATATCTTTTATCAAGAGCTAAGTACCTTTTTTATCTTTATTTTTCAAATCCATTTGATTTTTTTAATATTGATCAATGTTATTGAAAAAAAAAAAACAAAAGATGAATTGAAAGGATAATCACCGGCCTTATATTCTGGATATCTTGCTTTATTCTTGTTCTGCATCAAAAGTTTTAAGATTAGTGGGACATCATACAGATGTGGTCAAAAAAATTATTGGTTTCTTCAGTTATTTTTAATTAAAAAAAGCGATTTTCACTATATTTAGAAAAAGGGGTAACTTGAAACAAACTTTTATTTTAATGAAAAATCTAAATAGTGATTTTTGATGCCATAAAAGCCATTACGCATAAAAACAATAATTGCAGTCATTTCTTGTTCTGTTGAATCTCATTTTATCAGTTTTTCTGAACACAAGGATATTGCATACATTTAGGGGTAAAAAAATACTACAAAAAATTCTAATCGCATAATTAAGTGAATTTGTCATACTGGGTAAAGTTTTTTTTAAGTTAAATTTTATTTCTAAATTCTGGCTTCTCGCTGTTAAGCCTAAAACTGGGTAATGTTTTTACGGCATCGAAAAATGTTTAAATTTTTACATTTATTGATGGATTTTTTAAATTTTGAATGAAAATGAAAAACATTAAAATACTAGCTTAAGATGTGGAAAATTATGTCATCATCATTTTGAATTCGTTAAAAGATAACTCGGTTACCTACGTTATATAAAATTAAAAGCTGTGACATACAAATGTTGCATCTAACCTTGCTGTTGCATGATGCCCCGTTTGACGGTAGTGGTCTGTCCCAACCAAGGGATTGCAGTGGAGAGAGAATTCTTTGCATTTGGAATGGTAATGATCAAAATTCCACAACTGCTTAACAAATTGTAACAATTTGCAACATTTGCAACAATTAGCACATTTTCACTCTCTCTGAGCACCGGTCTCTCTCATTTTAACTGAATCCTTCTAATTCTCTCCAACAAATTGCAACAAATTATGACAAATTCAATCATTGGCTGCAAAATTTGTTTGACCATTGACGATGATTCTCCGTTTATCTCAGTCCCCTGGTCCCAACAGATTTTGGAAAATGCACCACCAATTGAACAGGGACTTCTCTTTTTTTTTTTTTTTAATTTCGATTGTTCTGTACTTTATTTTATTCAACATACGGAACGGAACGGAGCAGAAAAGCATAGTTCCAAACATATGAAATCAAGTTTAAATGATAAAACTAGTCAGTTTGCAAAACGACGTTTGAGCCAAAAAATCAATGCCAAGGGACTTAAGTACATTTACATAAGTAAGATCTGAATAATACTTGTATTGAATCAGGCCCGTGCGAAGGATCCGCCCATGCGGGGGGGCGGGGGGGGGGGGGCTTGTGGTTTCGAATTTCAAATTTAGCTAAAAATAATAGCAATGCCAAAAATTAACAACACAAAAATGAAAGAATTTTCTAACACCGTTTTTCACTCATGGTTATCACACAAACTAAAAATAAACTGGACTGATAAAAAAACAAATTTTTCAAATCATAACCGGAATGAAAGTTTCAAATTTTCGGTAAGTCATTGATAATTTTTTTTCTTCAAAATTATGTTCTTTATTCTGAACTGGAAATTTCTCAAAAAGAATTTCTAAGCTAATTTAAAATAAACGTTTCCAAAACACAGAGCTTGAAAGAAATCTGGATTCTAAAATAAATATCCAATCAGGTAAAAAACTAATCATGATTAGTTTTTAGGAAAATGATAATATTTGTTAATTTTATTCATCTTAATTAAAATTCAGTTTTTTACTTTCAACTGAAAGGTGATTAAAAAATTCCGCTGTAGTGTTTTGAATTTTAACAAAAAATCGCCATCTAAAAATGTAAATTTTCGAAAACTGAAAAAAACAATTTGAACTTTGGAGAATTTATTCAATGATTGATGGTTTAATTTAATTAGATAGAAAGTAGAATAGAAATATTCATTATTATTTGAAAAGTGCCAGTGAAAGAAGTCAGAGAAAAAACCTATTTATAGAAAAATAAATGGCTTAAATTGTTAATTTTCGATGTTCAAAATAATAACTTCATGTTCAGTTATACTTACAAGGAAATGTTAGGAAATGGATGATCAATGAAAACTGATAAAAATTGAAAGATAAGAAGTTCCAAGTTACAACAAATATTGTAAGAACAAAGCAAATACAAAGTTAGTTAACATTTCTCAATAAAATTAAGTTTAAAGTTGCTACCTACTTCAAATCATGTTTCAAACTTTTAAAAATTAATTTAAAAATCATGATTGATTCAAAAAAGACGATTTTATCTTAAAAATTTGATGAAATTTTTTTAAATTTTCAATCACAAATTTTAAAGTTTAAAGTTACAAACTTTGAGAATTTTGACACTTTCGATTGAAATATTGGGTCCAGGAAAGAACAGAAGGTTGAAACTTTGTTTTTCTTATTAAAAATTAAGACTCAAGGGCTTATGGGTCAAGTACACAAAAATTCAAAATAAGAAAAACAAATTTGTTAAAATTATTCCAAAAATTTGAATATTTCGACTGAAAAATTCGGCAAGTTAATAAAAGAATTGGGGAAAAAACCTGTACTTTTAAATTCCGTTAATTTATTTGAAAATTTATACAAAATATGAAAATGAAAAAGATAAGTTTTTTTTAAACATTTCATGAGGTTTATTTTAATGAACACGTTTCACCATAAGAATTTACATAATTGATTTGATGACTCAAGGCAACAGCATGTTGGTGCTTTTTTCAATGATTGAATTTATATATTTTTGCGTTATGAACTCGAATCTTTTATCAAATTTGGCCGAACACTTTGAGTTTTGGTGATAAGGAGCTTTGATATATATTTTTTTCAGTTTTAAGTAAAATCAAACATTGAAAACTGATAAACTAACAAACCTACATATACGAAAAAATCTGATTCTTCATCCAATTAAGGGATATTTTTATAAAGAGACGAACTAGCCCGAGGCTGAAAGTCTCTATAATAAAGAAAAAAAAGAAAGGTTATTATCATGATGAAAATTACGCATGATATCTAAAAAATGTAAACTTCAACAATTAAAAAAATGGAAAGATTTCATTACAAGTATTTTTGACATAACTGTAGAAAGTGTAAAAAAACTTGATTTCATTTAACACATTTGTTGAAACCTGCAAAAATATTACATGTTTTCTTAAAAATATCTAAAATTCAGTTTAGTTTAACACTTCTTAAAAATTTGATAAATGAAAAATAGTAAAAAAAAAACATAAAGCTTCATAACTTTTTTCGCAGAACTCAAAAATACTTGAATTCTTGAGGAAAGTTGTGAATTCATTTAAAACTTTTATTTTTGAATGGTAGTTTTTTGATTTGTGTTTTTGTATAAACAATGCAGAAATTTCTCAAATACTTTTTACTTCTTTTAAAGTCAGTTTAATAACTTGCTGATAGAAAAATTGCATATTCAGATTCAAGGTACCCAAATAAGTCTAAATTACCAATTCATTGCACCTCCGAAAAATGCAAATTTTGTGGCCTTGTGTAAATTATGTGTTGTGTTGAGCATTTAGAAAAGCAAAAAACACTTAATAAAATTTAGTCGAAATTGGTTTCTTGAAGATTTTTGCATATCAGCATAACATTTGTAATTAAAATAAAGATTTAAAAAAAAAATGGTTCGTTTTTTTCAGTTACACTTCTTAAAAAAACCAATTCTGAAGACGAGGTAGGGTTTATGTATGTGAAGCTTTGACTTGCTATATAAAAGATTAATTGAATTGTAATTTAGAATCAAAGTTAGTTTCAATTCGTAAAGGTCGAATAGTATTGATTTTACAAAAAAAAATAGTATTGTAGATCAAAATGTCTCAAGCCAAGGGTGATTAAAGACTAAATTCCGCCGTGTAGGCGAGAAAAATTTCTGATTTATTTTCAAATACATTTCAACATCAAGTAATTTTCTGTTACTTCGGTGAAAATTTTACTTGGAAAAAATCTTCATGGGGGGGGGGGGGGGGTGGTGTGGTGTTAAACCCCTAAAGAAGTTGTGATATGTTTTTAGTTCAAGGATGCTAGATCCTTCACTCAAGGAGATTTGATCCATAATTCAAGGAGCCCTGACCCTAGGCAGAAATCTAGCATATTCCAAAGATAAAAAGTCCGTTGACTAATTTTTGCCATATTAGTTCTCATTTCATAGTTTGTAAGTAATAGACAAAGTGATTTCTAAAAGTTTGTCCCCTACCCTAAAATCATTGCATACTTTAAGGCGCCATTTTCTAGTTTTTAGATAAATACATTATTTTGAGTCCTATTTAACAGATAATAACTGGATTAACATTAGTTATTGGACAAATATTAGTAATTTCCCGATCACCAATGATCTCGATCTTTTCAGAAGAAAAATTCATCTTTTTGGACACTAGAGATCAATTGTACTCATAACATACATTTGGGATAACTTTTTTTTTAAAAAAAGTTGAGAGTTTACTATTGCTTTGAAAACATGGCATTATGAAGTTCATATAGTACTCAAACGATTGATATATTGGGATAAATATTTTTATTATAATTTTATCATTTGGGAAACATTTTTAAAACAAATTTCAATAACTAATAAACATTTTTTTTTTAATTTGATACATTGTTGTTTTATTCTGTTTGGCACATTTTTCTAGAACATTTGATATTTATAATACATTCCGGTTTCGATGTATAGCGAAGGAATCAAGTATCCCCAGGGATCCAGTATCCTCATTCTCCCCTATGGTTTTAACGTATCTCAACATCTTCAAAATTATTGTTCTGATGTAATTAGCACAGAAGGCTTATAGCATCAGTAACAGTAATTTTTTGTTTGGTCTCAATTGAATTTTTTAACGTTTCCTTTCAAAAACAAATATACTCAAAAGATGGACAATGTTGTTGCACACATTTAGGGGCAAAAATTCTAAACATTTTTCAATATTTTTTGGCCTAAAAAATAAATGAAATTTTACCGTCATGCAATTCCCTAGGTCCTCCCACTGTTGCTATGTTCTTTTTTTTATTGAAACTCAACCATTTGATAGGGTTTTTAGCCATTTGTTCTACACAGGTTTTCTCATAGAAAATGTCCGTTTTATTTCAAATATCCAAAAAATATCATATGATGACCGTAAAAATAACTCTAAAACTATAGGGGAGAATGGGGATACTTGATCCCTGGAGATACTTGATTCCTTAGCTATATCTCGAAACTGGAATGTCTTACAAAGATCAAATGTTCTAGAAAAATGTGCCAAAATGAGCAAAATAACAATGCTTGTAGTTTAAAAATTTTTAACAAAATAATTGTTTGAGTAATTGAACTTTGTTTGAAAAATTTCACAAAATGTAACTTGAAGATCTTTTTTCATCACTTTAAAATGTTCCTTACATGGGAAAATTATGAAAAAAATATTTGTTCCAATATATCAATCGTTCGAGCGTAAAATGAACTTCATGATGCCATATTTTCAAAGCAATGGAAAACTCTCAACTTTTTTCAGAAAAAGTTTTCTAAAATGTGGATTATGGGTACAATTGATCCCCTAGAGTTGGGTACAATTGATCCCCCTTCCAAATGGCATATTCTTCTTCTGAATTGATCGTTATGATTGCTGATTACGAAATTACTAATATTCATCCAAAAACTAATATTTATCAAACATTTGTCTGAAGAAAAGAGCAAAAATAATTAATTTTCTCTTAATTATAAAAAATAGCGCCTTTAAGTATGCAATGTTATTAGCGTTGAGACAAAGTTATAGAATTTTCTTCTTATGTCTGCTATAAATTGTGAAATGAGGACAAACATGACCAAAATAGTCAATTAACATTCTATCTTGGGGTTTTGTTTGATTTTTATACAAGGATTAGGGCTTCCTGAATAAAAGATCAAGTCTCCTTCAAAAGGGAATCAAGTCTCCCCTAACTTCAGAAAAATCGCAATTTTTTTACTCCCACGAAAATGCTTCTTGTTCATCAACGGGTTCAAGTATCGTTCTAATTTTTGGAGCATAGAAACTTGAAGTTACAAGCTGTCAGAAAATGTCAGAGACGGCGAGTTGCTAATTTTTTCAAAAAAGATATGGTGAAAATAAGAAAAGGGGATCAAGTATCCCCACTCTCCCCTACCTATACAATGGAAAAAAGTTAAACTTTCATATGAAACAACCCATTTTCTTCTAAGTTCTATCAGGACAGGTGTTTGTTTGCAAGTCTTCGAAAAAAGAGATTTTTATAAAAATTTTCAAACTATATTTTAAGTAATTTGAAAAAATCTCCAACTACAAACAAAATTTAATCTATTTTAAACTCAATTCATAGGCTTTCAAACGTAGAAAACTTTTTTCAGATATTTTAACTTCAGACTTAGTTAATGATGATTATCTGCAAAAATTTCACGTTGATCAAAGTTACCCCGGTGATCAAAGTTCTCCCAGTATACGGTATATGAAACTTTGTTTAGAAATATACCTACATAATTGTTTGCTGGGCAGGAAAATAAGTCACTTAAATGACTCCCGTTTACTTAACAAGTGAAGCAGATATCTCTACGTTCCACCCATAAACGTGGAGAGTTTTAATAACAGGTAATATAGCGAAGGTAAAACTCTGGGAGGTGCTAGCCCAGCATTGCGGGCGATGGTTTCGTCCTACACCTTCTATGCTCTTATAGTATCCTACTGAAACAAGTTTTGTGGTCTAAGGTACACAGTTGAAAAAAAACGAAAAAAAAAACACTTCGCTGCGCAAAATATCTACGAATTCATTTAGACTATACCTCATAAAATTTTTAGCTTTATTCAACTGAAATTTGACTAGGTGTAAAAAAAGCTGATAACTACATAAATGTCATTATTTTTATGATTTGATCAAGCCAAAACGAGTTACTTGGTAAATTTTTATAGATAAGTATGCTTCTTTTCAAATCAATCGCTTATTCGATGAGGATTTGCATTTAAAACTGGTAATAGCTGGTTCTTTATTTTTAAGTTTTTATTATATTTCAATTCAGTTTTGATTTTAATTACAATAATAAGTACCAATTCATTTGCTTTAATCATTTGTATAACTCCCTTATTTATTTCTCCTACATTTTCAGATTGTTCAATGCCGCCAGCACTGATTCCATAAGGTTTCACTCGAATCTTTTAAATCAAAATGAAAACGATTTAAGGGTATCGATTGATAACACCTGCACAGACTCCCTGGTGACCGCATTAGATGACGAAGCTTTGTTAATTAATGATTACATAAACGATATGGCAAAATCAAAGGTAATGGCAATGGAAACATTCTAAGGTCTCGAACCAACTTCAGAAACCACCCAATCCTTTTTCTTAGGTACACTTCGATGATGTGTCCCTTTACGGGACGCCCAAGGAGGAACCACTTCCAAGTATACCACCGGCAACGGAAAAACAATCATCGAATTTCCTGAAGAACCAACTACAAGCATGGTTCCAGCCAACAGACAATCGCCTGGCCATGAAGCTTTTTGGAAGCAAAAAAGCTCTGGTCAAGGAACGAATTCGACAGAAAACGGCCGGTCATTGGGTGATTCATCCCTGCAGTTCATTTCGGTTTGTATTGAAGATAAAAAAAATCGCGAAATTTTAGTAAACAATTTTTTTTAAAAATTTTCCCTTCCATAGGTTTTACTGGGACTTGTGCATGCTGCTGCTACTTGTGGCTAATTTAATTATTTTGCCCGTCGCCATATCTTTTTTCAATGATGACCTCAGTACGAGATGGATTGCCTTCAATTGCTTAAGTGATACGATTTTTTTAGTTGACATTGTTGTCAATTTCAGAACAGGTAATATACCTAGTCGTTTTCTTGTATGAGGTGATCCGACTGACACGTTAGCTTTACCTTAAAACACCAAAAAGATTATCAAGGTTAACAAACTAAAAATTATTCACAGCAACAAAAATAAAAAAAAAACATTTTAAATCAATGCCATCCAAATGCAATCTTTTTCAGGGTGTGTTTTTTTTATAGCTTTCAAAGAAAATTTCAGCATCTCTGAAATTTGCCACATTAAAGAAAAGACCAACGCACTATAAAAAAAATCATTGGGGATCGAAAACATCTTTTTTGGAAGATTTGCGAACAAATTACACTTACATTTTTTTATTTCATTAATATGATCATTCATAAAAACTTAAAAATTTACATTTTAAGGATTTCTTCAAAAATAGATAATGACTCCAAAAATTTTGAAGAAAAGATTTTTAACCAAAAGTTTCAACTCAATGTATAAATTTCGAAAAAAATTAATTTTGAAATTTTCTCGAAATTTTATACATGTTTGCAAAAATTTTGGTGAGGAATGTACAGTTATTTTAAAATCAGCTACGTAAAGTTCGCAAAAGTTTCAACAAGAACCGCACAGAAAATCACTTGAACCGCTTAGATGTCAGAATCCAAACATCTAAACGACCTTTTCTACCGACATCTCTCGACTCGAAGAAAACCTCAAACGAGATTTATCATCATTTTGGGAGCATTTTAAAGGCAGAAAACAAAACGCACCCGTACCCGTAGATGTAAGCTTCAATGGTGTCTTGCCTCCAATCAAACCGAATCGGTCAATTTGTTCGCGAACTTTTTATTTCCAAAATGTGTATTGTTCTGTCGGTATTGATGCAGACTGCCACTACCTCGCATCGTTACAATCTTATGTTGTAAATTTGCTTTCACCGTGCTTCGCCGAACAAGATATTTATGAATTATGAATTGTCCACAGTCGATCCTTCTAAAGGTTCTGGTCCAGATAGAATACCTCCCGCTCTTTAGAAACATTACGCTGCATCTTTACCGCCCCGATCTGCTGTATCCTTAATCAATCGTTAACCGAAAGATCGTTTCCTAATGCATGGAAAGTTGCGGCTATTTCTCCGATATACAAATCCGGAAATGGTCACAGTGTGCAAAACTACCGGCCAATATCGATTTGAATTCAAGAACTACTACAAGAACAAGGAAAACTACTGGCCAATATCGATATTGAATTCAATATCGATATTGGCCAGTAGTTTTCCACCATATGGTTTCGTCAAGAAAAGGTCAACAGTTACTAATTTTATGTGCTACGTAAGTTCACTGAATAAAAGTATGAAGGAAGGTTGCCAGGTGGATTCAGTTTATATTGACTTTGCTAAAGCTTTCGACCGTGTGCCGCACAAGATACTGGTCGCAAATTTGAATCGACTAGGATTACTGGCTTGGGCACTCGAGTGGATTGCGTCATATCTAATCGACCGTCAGGCTTTCACCAGAATACGAAACACGCGCTCACGAATGTTCGCCACACCGTCTGGAGTTTTTTAAGGGAGCCACCTCGGACCCCTGCTGTTTATAATCTTCGTGAACGACGTGTGCTCAACACTTCAGTCCGATACACTCCTCTCCGCCGATGATCTGAAGATTTTCCGGAAGATCCATAGCACTGTTGACTGTTTGGCTCTTCATCGCTAGACTAGATGAATGGTGCCGTTTAAACGGAATGCTAGAAAAAAAGAGTGAAGTACTAGATTGTAGGAAGTCTGTGTTTTGTTGCCAGTTCATCAGCGACGTTTCTAAAATATTATTTAAACTCACAATACTTCGTCTCGGCGTATTAATCATTTACCCAATCCTTCCAGCTTCCTGCTTCCTGCGTTTTAGTTTGCGGTAGATTTCCTCCACCGCCGCAGATGACCTGCCTACTATATCAATGTCGTCGACAGAGCAGATAAGTTGACAGGATCTGTTGAAAGTCGTGCCTCGCATTTTGCCCACTGCTCGTCGAATAACACCTGTGAACAGTTTAAGTTAATAAAGCATGGATCATTCAAAATCGGAACGCACTGTTTTTTATACCATAGCGCTCCTAGATGTCGGATCTAGAATGTTTTGACAGTAATTTGTTCGGAAATGTTTCCTCTATCAGTGCTGAAAATTTCATAACGATTCGTTTTGTTCCAATAAAGTTACACGTAATGGAAGCCGCGAGGCGAAAATTAATTTTGGACACCCACGTCAAAAACCCGACATGGTCTGGTTCAAAAACCGTGAAATCTGATTTTGGGCGGCTTCCTGGCCAAAAATTTTACAAAGCCACTGGTCGGGGTGATGTCCCTGCCGAGTTCAAATTCGTTTTTGCCGATAAGTTTGCAAGAAAGTGTTTGATCTGGCAAGGTATTTGCAGCTGCGGACGAAAAACCCCGGGTTTTTTGTGCCTTGAAAAACGTTTTTTTCGTACATTAGATCTCACAAAGGACCAGTAAAGTTTTCGCCAGATTTGGCAAGCTGCTACTACAGCTAAGACGTACTACAGTGGTATCGGGTCAACGGGTGGATTTTGTCGAAAAGGACATCAACCCACCAAACTGCCCTCAATTCCGCCTTATCGAAAAATTTTGGGCAATTGTCAAGCAGAAGATCTAGACGACTCGGGATACAACAGAGATGAAGAGATTGTGGAACAAAATGGCCGCTGAGGGCAGTGAATGGCCGCTGAGGTCAGTGAATAGGGTGCCCAAACTATGATGAGTGGTTCTCGACGAAAAGTTAGAATTTTCATTAAAACAACATCGGTATAATTTTTTTCTTATTTTTTCTTTGAAGTGCAATAAAAACCCTACATTTTGATTACAAAACATTTTAATTTCGTTTACAATGCTCGAGATAAACCCTTTTTAATGCGTCCAGATTTTGTGTGATCCATGCTTTAATTTTACAATGTTTTCTGCATGAAAAATTTAATTTCGTACAACAAACGGAAAACTACAGTCGAAAACCCTTTGTGTGACCCATTGCGTAGAATCAGAACGCATACCGGTGCTGGTTCTATGAAGAATTGTCAGACGGCTACAATTTTTCTATCATAAAAAGCTCGTATATTTTTTCCCAAAAAATCCTCCTCTTTGTTTATTTATATACAGTTGAGCACCGATCTTGTAAGTAGTGCCTACCGAAAAGTGTTCCTTAAAATTTCTCTAAGTAAATCGGGGGGAACGAGTCCGACTGGAATTTCATCTCTAAACCATTCCTCATCGATTCCACTTTGTAACGAAACCTAGTTTCGTCGTGTTATTTAGTTAACGAAATAAGATTTTTCACATTAGTTTTCACATGAAGTGTTAATGGGCCTTGATGGGTTAATTTTCCAGTGCTAGGATTTTTTTTTCGTTGCCTGGTTACATCCAAACAACAATAAATCAGATAAAAATGTTAACATAATTGTTTATTTTACCTCTTAATTAGTCATCAATTAACGGATAGCGATAAACGCTTTAGCTGATAGTGCTTACTTTTTCAGCACATTTAGCGATCGCTTACATTGACTCAATTAGATAATCTAACTAAAGCGGAGCTAAGTTTTAAAACTTAGCGATGCCGTACAATGATAACTTACCATTGACAGGTTCACATGGCCGGTATCTAAGCATTTGTATAGAGAACTTATAGATTTCTCAAATCATTCCTGAAAATATCAAGAAAATCTATTAAAAAACTTCAGTTTTTATTTATAACAACCGGATTCAACCTGGAATATTATAATCAATGATGTATGTTTTATATTACCAATTACTCACTGGGTCATAATCATTCCATATGAGCTCAAATAAATGAAGCACATGTGCGAAATAACACAATAAAAACAGTATGCCTCCATTAACTTTATTTAGACTCGTTCCAAATATCAAAATTCAATGTTTGTACCAAGTTAAAATTCCATAAATTTCTTATATTCTGATGAAAATGTGTTCCTGTTTCACAGCCTAGAGAGAATACATATCCGAACTCCGAATTCCGATGAAAGGGAGGATTGACTAAAAATCTTCGATTTCTCGCTGATTTTTTTTCCTCCTGGGTTTTACTCACGCTGACATATAAGAATGATAATGGATAAATAATGCTGAGTATTTGTTTCTCGTTCAAAGGTTTATAAAGTTATCGAATGATTAGCTTGCCTTTAATTGTTCTTAGAGTCTTTTCGACGAGTTCAGGTTTTTGAAAAAGTTGTAACTTTGTTTCTGCTGCTTATCGTATTCAGTCGGATCCCTGTTAAACAACAGTCACAAACATGCTCTAATTCTGATATTTTTTTTTTTTAATTTTCAGGCATTATGCAACAAGATAATGCTGAACAAGTGATATTAGATCCTAAGCTAATCGCAAAACATTATTTAAAAACATGGTTTTTTCTTGACTTAATTTCATCGATACCACTAGATTACATTTTCCTCATATTCAACCAGGTACGTATTTTGAAAGTTATTTGTGTTTGATTCGAATAATTATTCCTGCATGTTGATGTTTAATCCCCCAACAGATCTGTGTTAAGTTAATACATACGAAAACATAGTTCGGTGCTCTTCTAGAAATATTTTGTCTTATTTGTCTACACAGATTTGTTGTCTTTTTTATTTGCGTTGATTCGATCATAAGTTTCAAAATCATGCGTAGATGTTACATAGATTTTTGTCAACTGCAATCGTAATCAACAAAGAATTACACTTGATAATAAAAATGCACAGTTGAATTGAAAATATCGCACTCTTTATACCAGCTTATCCGTTGTATTGCGAATTCATTCATCATTGTAAATATCAGTCCCATGGCATGTGTTGAAAACAATTTATGAAAATCTTAATCTACCCTGAAAACTATGTGGTCATTTTTTAAATTTTTGAACATTTATTTTTGCGATCTGTTACCCAGAAGCAGGTTCTTTTGAAAGCTCTAATCTATTGCATTGCTTGAGATAATTTAATATTACCCATTTATCAATGAACTTGCCTGCTCGACAAGTTAACGAATATTACCGTAATTTTTTTTTTGTTTTCTTTTCCTTTCTTTCTAGATTCAGAAAAATAATCAGGTACATGTTTGACCAAAGCCGATGCAATATACAATGACGGAACAAATTTGCTTATGTTTCTTTTATTTCAAAAATATAATGTTGTCAATAATGAGAAAATTACAAACATTACAGGGAAGAGTAATATCTTATGAATGACACCTTGAAAAATAATTGTAGCGCTTCGACAAGAATCAACCAAACTCTTTTCTGAATTCAAAATTCAGTCTTGGCTGTGTTCATGATATGAACAGGCTCTAATGATTTTGTTTAAAGCTGGCATTTTTAAACCAACAACCACAAGATCTTATCTCTGTTTCATGAATTTGATATTTGACAGTACTAGAAATTCAAAAGTATCATGGAAAAATACTTTGATGCAGAATGTAGCTGATTGAAATAAAAGAAAGTTCAATGGTTTGGTTCAATTGGTTGACTAATGCTCCCTCCAACAACTTGAATAACGGCGCTGGCAAAGCCCTTGTAGTCAACAGACAAAACAGAGAGAAAAGGAAAAAAAGTGAGATCCCTTGAGTTATGAATCGGACAGTATTGAACAGAGATAGGAATCAAAAGATAAAAAGACACATTTGACTTTGATGTCATCCGAAATGAAGCATTCCCTTCTTCTGTGCTTCGATTGTTTCCTAGTGGAACATTTTAACTTTGGCAGGTTTACAAGTTTTTAAGCCAAACTTTCTTGTTCTCTCGCTCATTCTTGTTATATGGGATTGGCCAATTCGTCTTCAAAACTAATACCCAACTATCTAATTTATAGAATTTAAAAAGTTTGATTTGAAATACGATGGATGTTCTACTTGGGGCAAACGATAAAAAATGCCAGCCGAGTTGAGCTTGTTCGCTGAGAAAAGAATAAAAAACGAACACACTAACACGTTAGGCTTGTAATGTCATCCGTGAGAAATTAATAAGAAGAAGAAGTTAAGAATAAGTCTAAACAATGATTCAAACTGATTTATATTTAATGTCCAAAACAACCAATTCATCAACGACATTGTTGACCGCTGGAAGTTGCTAGTGAATCAATCAATTGAACACATGTTATGTATGTTTATTACAAATCGAAAAGTGTAAAAAACTGTATCGAATCACCCATCGAACTAGAATCAATTGTATAGCATTTTATTTTCCATTATTTTCAACACTTTTGATTCGCATATAACCACAATTAGTTAAATAGTAAATTTGATCAGCTGACAATTAAATCGTTATTTGAAGAATAATTCCGTCATAATTGTATTTTGCATACAGTGGAATCATGGAAATGATGTTTGACCCTTTCGACTAACCATTTCTTTTGATTGCAGGACTTTTCAGATTCATTTCAAATTCTACACGCTGGCAGAGCACTTCGAATACTTAGACTAGCGAAGCTTTTGTCGTTAGTGAGGTTGTTGCGACTCTCACGCTTGGTGCGTTATGTGTCACAATGGGAAGAAGTATACGTAAGTACCAATAGCTTTTTGTGTACAACTTTGATTCCAGTCAACTTTAAACAAACCAACAATGCTAAAGAATATAATATGAACCGAGCAATACACAGCATGTTGATTTTTTGTAGAAAACTGCTACACAAGATTTATGTTTGAACTTATACGTGAAACACTGTTTTGCTTACAATACAATGATTGGTTCGTGAACAGAAGTCCAATGCATAACATATAATAATAAATGTGATAATTTTGTATTAGAACCCTCTCCGAAAGTTGTGCTTTCCATTGTATAAGTTATCAAAAAAAAAACGCCATAGTGAATCTGTCAAAACTGGATACATATATCGCCATTCTCTATAGCATTACCATTGGAAAGTTATGTGTTTTAATTGCAAAACTAACCCTTCATTACCCTCCCAGACTGTAAATTTGCAATCATCCGCGTCAATAAGTATCATATCATCTACTCCATCGGAACTTATCGGTACAATCAAACAATTCAGGATTCAGAACTTTGCCTACCGACCTCATAATTTGTATATGTATATTCATAAAAATAACAATGTTAAGGCTTTAAAAAGTATGAAGTTAACTCTTCGTTTTATTTCTTTTGAAATTTGTTCTTGAAGTTTAACTAAAAACATACCCAGAATTGAATTTATCTTGAACGGTATTACTCCTGAAAAGCTGATGTAACATTTTGCAAATTTTCTCCCACGGACACCACAATCAGCCATGTGAATTTTATGAATTCTGTTGTGAACGGAATATTTTTGAAGTACAAACCTACTACTAATTTTTACCAACAGCCACGGCCAACTATGGTCCGTCGAGGATAAAAAAATACAACCCTTGACTGAAAACTATCTAGATTTTTATGATAGAACCTGATTTTAACTTCAAAGTCTGTTATTTGCGCTATAGTAAGCTTCCGGAAAATAACTTTGGTTGTCTACTTATTTCGAGATCTAACAACAACATGAACCTAACAAGCCCAAATGCTTAATCTCATGGATGCTGTCATGGTAACCATGGAAAACTTATTTTAAAAAAATGAGAAAAGACAGTTTGTGTGCCGAAGTAGGAAGTGAAGTTAAAGGAAAATGATTATCAGTATGTGTTTTCACTCAGCGCTAGACCAAGCGCTTTTTTTGCCAAAAATTGAGTTAAAAACTAAGTAACAAAAAATCTCAAACGAGAAAGTTCGGTGTTCTTGATCTGATGATCTTAGAAAGCTTATTCAGCTTATCATCCAAAATAATGCAGTGTTAATAATCAATAAAATGTTTCAATAAATCAATTCAACAAATTTAAAATGCTCACACAAGTCTTCCTCATCATAGTAATCCACATGTACCTACTTTGATGCACTGTGTATATTGTTGGCACGGCTCGATTTTAACTTTACGAGCTATTCATTAAACATCTTCCTTCAAAGTTCGAAATGAAAGTAATAAATGGAAAAAAAACTCTCTTTCTGGCATGAACCATTTTCATTCTCACAAATTTGTACTTATAACAAATTTTGAAACAATCTACACAGTATTACACTAAATTCTGATGAGGTCGTTTCTGCAATTTCTGATTGAGAAAATCGATCGCTCGAATTCCAAAATAATATGGCCCTTTTCTATGAATGAAATTGTCATAACATGTTTGCTACAACAAAACCAGATTAAACATATTTGGTAAAGGTTTGTTTTTTTTTGCTTGTTATTTTGTTTTCTGGGCATTTTGAAAGAGTACGATGACCAGACCGATCTGAAGACCATTTGCACTTCTTGGAGGCATACAAGATCATTAGTTTATAACCCCACAAAAAATATCATCAGCAGTTTCATAAGATTGAAATGTCGTTATTAAAAATTTCTGGTCGAAGCCCTACCAGCTAGTAGTGTTTCACTGCAAACACGAAAAACGGAATAGACACATAGAAATGTTCCAGATATTCCATTTCTGGCAAACTTTTGAAATACGGGCCTACAGTACATGAAAACTGAATACTGTTCAAAGAAATGGGCAGATAGAATACAGGTGTTTTTCTTCTATTGTTGAAAATACCAGTTCAAAGAGTGTGCTTCAATTCAACATCATAACTATGATTAAATTTATTTTTTTGACTATGATAGTTTCGATTGGCAGTAGCCATGAATAATCTCCCGAAACAACACAGAAATCATATTGGGTTCTGCCTAACATGTCATCCAAAAATAGACACGAATGTCACAAGGTAGTAAATAAAGTGTCGAAAATAATCCAAAACAAAATTCATCCAAAAAGGTTGCGCTTTTGTCTGTCATTAAAAAAAAACATTTACAGAAGTATCTAATAAGCTCCATCTCACCTTAAAGTATAGATCACTGCAGTATCCAATGACAAATCATTTTAAGTATCATGCTTTTGTACATTGGACACAATCCAACATTACTTTGAAGGACAACAAAAACATATTTTGCCAACATACAAATGTCAATGCCGAAATGAAGATGATCTTTTGCACAATAATGCACTCATTGGATGCTGCAGGAATCATTAAAACAGTTCTACACACATCAACATTCGCTTTCCAGGCAAGCTTTTAGGTTCATTCCTTTATTGTTTTAATGTTGCTTTAATAATACCTACTCTCTCCTTAACTATTTTATAACCCTTTAGATCCTACAAAATCTACAAAAAAAACATTCAGATCGAAGAGGAAGATCTTTTCGAAAAGAACAGACGGGCTTTTCAAAGAGCAATCTTATTTTTAAGGTAATATTTTAAGCTTCGAGCCTGTTGCTTAATAGTTTTGTCTATTTTTACTTTGTTTGTTCGAATAAGATTGAAAATCGCAAGTTAATTTTTCGTTTTATTTTTTATTTTCAATTCATGGATTTAAAAAATGATAGTATGTCACATGCGAGTCTACTCCACGTTTGCTCGACAATGTTGAAGACAAATCATAATGCTCATGAAATTGAATGTTTATCAACGATAGTTAACATTGTTGCTTCTGATAATGCAAAGACGATGCCAACTAGAAACCTTGTTCATCATTGTTGGTGTTATCTTTGGTCATTAGTATGAATTTTTCTTTGTTTTGGTTTTTTTTTCGTTTAATTATATTGATTCACATTGGACCATTCTAACTCAAAGTGTTCATGGTCTATGTCGCGCATGTTGTTCTATTTTAATAATATATTCGTCTGCAAAGTTGTAATTCTCACTAATATTTACGAATTCGTAAGCAAACACAGTATATGTTGATTTTATACCTATTTAGTTGAAATGTCAGCTTTAAACTAAATTGGATTTTTGTTTGTAAATTTAATCATTTAAAAAATGAACATTTCAATTTTGTGATATATCTATTGTAAATATTATATGAGATTTTCCTCATTTAGTATGAATAAATATCAGGCTAGTATAAATAATGATGATAATACAGATTACAGAACTATTTAAATATTGCTTGAATATCACATTAGAAAACACTACGTTGGCGATATGGTGAAAAACCTTTCGTTTGCAATATTCAGTATCATATGATAGAGATGGAAGATAAAACAAATTCTAAAATTATTAATCTGTTTATTTGTTCATGATTTCCCTGTGATCCCACAACATCGTACTATTAATGACTAAGACATTCAGCACAGAGGTAGTTTTTAGCGATGATAAAAAAAACAGGCTTTTTCATACATTTCGATGAATCGATCGGCTTTACATGTTTTCTCCAGTTCGATTCGATAAAAGCCTATAAAGTTTCAATTGGCTTTGCCTAGGCAAACCTACGGAATTCGTTTTCTATGAGCTTTTCTAACGTCAATTTTCGTTGCTCAGTAATTTATAGAAGTCTTTCAGCCTCCATCGCAGGATTTTCACTAGGTACAACCTTTCCACCTTCGAGGTTAAAAGTTCTTAACTCAGAGATTTTTTTTCTATCAAATAACGGGTGTTAAATAAAAAATGAGAATTTTTTCAATCACATATAAAAAAATTGTTTTTTTTTTCATCGATTTCAGTATTTTTTATTAATAACATAATGTATTTTCTTCAAAAAAAAAATGTCAGTGAATGTTTGAGTAAGGGCCGTGGTCTGATGTTCGACGCAACTTCGTCGCGATGCTCTCACAAGAATGTTGTACGGCACTTACGTCCATTTTCCGGATTCTTGTAGTCAGTTGCTTCGTGTCCTTGGCCCTCTAATTGTTTTTATACACTAAGGCACTGAGTGAGCCAAAGAAATCCTCTATTGGGCGGCACTGGGGCAAGTTTGTTGGGTTACGATCTTTCGGCAAGAACGGTATCTTTTTCTCCTCAAGGTACGCCAGCCAGCCAGAACAAATTACGTCCCGCGGTATTTTTTGGTCATCCACCGACACTGTGATTTAACCGTCTCAATCTGCTCCTCCGTGTACTCCGGCGACCTCGTCTTCTTCCTGCAGACGATTCCTTCCATTTTGAGGGTACGATGGATCAATACGTGGGAGCAGCCATATTTCCGACCGGCGTCATGCATGCTGGTTGCGTTCTTGTTGTCAAACAGCTTTTTAAACGGTGTCTTCCTCTGCTTCGTCATTATCGTCACCGGACGACCACTTCCGACCTTCCGCTCTACGTTCCGGGAACCCAGGACCGTACTGACAGGTACATTCTTCCTTAAAATGTTCCACCGTGATTTTTTTTTCCTTGCTGGAAATGCGTTTCGTAGAACCGTACAATGCGTTCGCGGAGCACGTGCTGTTTCGACGCCATCTTTGCTTTGACTAAATTCAAACTAGCAAAACCAAACACGCCTACTGTTTCTAGGGAGCCCAAAGAACAATTTTTCTTGGAGAAAGATAATTTTACGCTCTTTATTTGAGTTACTGAAAGGTATTGAAAACATTCTCATTTTTTATTTAACACCCCTTACACAAATGTTCCGTCATCCGTGTTGACGCGCAACGATTTGTGGATCATTCTGGTCACTTCTACTTATTATGTGTTAGATCCTTCAATCATTTTTTCGTTTTGTTTATGACTCAGTGAAATTGAATTTTTATTATTATTATTTTTGTTTTAAAATTATTTTCAGGACCACCCTTTTTAAAAATTACTGGAACATCCTAGTGAAAAATTATGTTTTACATTAGCTTGCTAAATTGTCTGGTTTTACCTGGACTTGCCAGGATATTTGACAAAAACCGGTTCAGCTCGAATGCTCGGATTTCGTTGAAAAAATCCCGGATTTTGCCCGAATTTACTCACTTTATTTGCTAAATTAAACACAAATCTTAAATTGAGTTCCTATTTTTTTTACGAACAAAAAAGATTTTTTGTGCAAGTTTAAAGACGATTTAAAATCCGCTAATGTTTTTTCAATTATTTTTTTTCAAGTGTTTTTTTTTTCTTTTCATTTTTAGTGAATAATTCCTTGATTTTGGCCAAATTCGCCCGGATATTGCCCGGATTTTCCAGGTTTTTAGATGAAAAATCCCGAGTTTGCCTGTTCCGGATACTGGCAACCTTATTTTAGGTGGCTTATAAATATGCATTAATTTTACACTCTGAGTATTCCACATAAAGCTACCGGTTTTCCTAAAAACGGAATCCCAACCCGGAAAGTCAATTTTTGTGACTAAAAATACCAAAAAAATGTTTTTTTTCAGTTTTGATGAATTTTTGAATTTTTTGTCGAATACCTCACATCAATTTCTACACAGTGGATACATCAAACGTATCGGCCATTTTTTCCACCACAGATGATGTTTTGTTTGATTGAATGTACGCTTGACTATTGCCCAATATCTTTCGATAAACGGGAAAATTATCTCCTGAACACATTTCTGCTTGTAATCTTGTCCATACATGATTGCTCCAGTGATGAAAACTTTTGTTTTCTTTCAACAGGCAAATTTACAATTGTCAAATTTAGAATTTAGCTTACCAATTCATCAACTTGCGGGATTTTGTGGACCCATAACAAACCTGACATTTGACTGTCAAGGAACCGGACTAAATGTCAAATCCTAGAAAATTATGAATGATTGCATACAAAACTGTCACAAATTTGTACGGAAAATATCAAACTTGTGAAATGTTATGTGCTGCAGGCTAAAATTGATCCTAGGCCTAGTGCAAGATCTCATTCCAAATTCGGGACAGATCGGATCACGGGAAGGAGTCGCTCAACGAGCCTGAAGTTTTTATGGGATTTTGATACATTTTGTTCGGGAGACACATGAAAAACCAATTTTTATCAATAACTTTAGTCCTCTTAGGCCGATTTCTTTTGAATACGGGTTTTCTAAAACTAGATAAACAAACCTTCCGAATCAGAGATCTCTCATTAGAATTCCAACAAAATGTTTACAAAAACTTGGCGTGAATTATCCATTGGTCTTCAAAGAGAACAAATTGACACGAAAAAATGAAAATCTTTTGTGAAAACTTCAGTTTAAAACTGTCCGTTATGAATGTTTTGATTTTAAAAATTGTGCTGTACGGACATTCACAGTTTTTGCATAAAACTTAAAGCAGTTCGAAAAGCTGAGAATCTACCAAAAAATACTAAAGGTGCGTTTTATTTCTCAGCGTCTTTCTCAATATTTTTCCTCAGGGGCGTTTTTCTGGTTGTTCAACTATTTTTCCAGGGAGAGACTTTTCACACGCATTCACAATGATTGAAACCAGTGTTTGGCATCGCGAACTGAAAAACTAGCGCCGCTAATTAAATCGCTAACGTGTTCAAATATAGCAATCCTTAATAAAACCGCTAAATATGCTGAAAAATTTATCGCTTCAAGTTAAAAGCGCTAATCGATTATCGCTAATTGTGGTTCAATATAACGAAAACCGATTATTTAAATAACATGGATTTACAGTACACATTTATACTGGATCTATAGTATTTCAATCATCTCAATTCTTTTGACTCAAATTATTTACAGACATAGTCTAGATTG
Source organism: Uranotaenia lowii (assembly GCF_029784155.1). Classification (NCBI taxonomy): domain Eukaryota; kingdom Metazoa; phylum Arthropoda; class Insecta; order Diptera; family Culicidae; genus Uranotaenia; species Uranotaenia lowii. The sequence continues at coordinate 249,455,770 of NC_073692.1, read as the reverse complement.
GTCATTGTGTCTAGTCCGGTGCAAAATCTTCCACCAGTTTAAACCATTTTCAAGCTTGCAGGATAGAAATGCTAAATTCTTATGACAGAAGTTTGCCAAACGTGCATCTTTATAAATTTGTGCAACTTTATTGTGAAAACGAAATATGTCAAAAACTTTAAAATCAAAAAGCTGAGTAAAGGATGTTGAAAATATTTAAAAAGTTTAACAACTTTTGTTGGATTTCTCTTCTATGAATACTCCTTTCATCTGATTCCATTATGCACTCCCTTTACTGAGACCATTCGAAGTGACAATTTCTGCTTAGAGCTCATATTGGAGTCAGAATGATATCAAATGATTCCTCAACTTGATAAATGTCAAAAATCATATTTCTATTAGTGATGATTTATCAGTTTGAAACAAATATACCTACAATATATAGAAGCTAGATGTATTCAATTAGCAGAACCAAACAAAAGCGGAAATTTTCAATTTCGCTACCTCAGCCAAAATTTAGGAGCAAAACCTCCTTCACAAAATAAGCAAACTAAATATTTAGCTTTTGTGCCGAAAACTGACTGAAACTGATGCTCTCTTTTCAAACATCAATAACGGCGCAGATCACGTTTCAAAAACTTATTCAACGATGAAAAAGAGAATGGAATGAAAACAAAAAATTTCGCGGAGGTTTTGAATTACAGAAAAAATTTTTTGGTAGAAATTAAAATATGGGCAAGGGATAGAATCAGGTTACATTTATGACTATTGTTCATCGGTCGCCATAGACGGAGAAAAGTCACTTTCCAAAGTACAAAGATGCTTGAGCCGTATAAAAAAAAGCAAGCAAGATAAAAAAAAAAGAAACAAATCATATTATTGTGAGAAATGTGTGAGAAATTTTTTAAATTGACTTTATTTCCTGTGTTCAGAGCATGTTGGAGATTCAGCATGGAGACTCAGATTGCAATTTTTCCATTGATTTCTAACTATCAATTTCATGAACTAGGTGATTGTTGACTATACTATTATTTTTTAAACACTTCATTCCAGTTTGAAGTTATCCCTAAACTCCAATAACATTTTTGTTTTTATGATTTTAAGAACAATCGATGTTCTGTCGATCCATTATCTCGAGTTTATTGCTTTCCACCACTGTGACATGGCAAATTTTGCGTCCACTTATCTCGAACTGCCATGTCGTTGCTGTAAAGCTTTTTCCTACGGCTTAGAAAGTGTGTAGCCAATCGATGAATCAATAAATATTACCTAGTCAGTTCGAATAATTCTTACTTTTTGTATATAATGGAAACAGCGAGTTATCATATATGAATATGAATCATATGTCTTTTTTCGAGCATGAAGCTAAACCAACTCCAATCGAAACCAAATAGAAAGTTCTTCTGTTTTAAACTGTAACTTTTAATACTATAAGTCTCGTGGAAGAAAACAGTATCGGTGGTTCATGCTGCATGAAATTCTGTTATAAAATTTTTGCTTCTTTTTTATGCTTCTGTACTGTATATTATCTCTGTAGCTGGAAGATTGAGAAACGCAAGCCAAGTTTGAAATAGATCACTCCTTTCTCGGCAAATCAGCGCTGGCAATGCAATGTTGTATATAAAGTTGTTAAAATTCAAGGTGTGCTTGTGTGTTGTGCTACACAACATTTGTTTATTGCTTCCAAAAAATTCATCATTAAATGAGCTTCTAAAAATCACCAAGACCATCTACAACTCTGTTTTTTCCTCAGATCGTAAAAGCAGGGAAAATTAAAAACAAATCATAGTTTTCATGTCTATATCAAAAATACAACATGAAACTATTACGAGGTTTACATGCTTCAAAGTAAAAGTTCTTACAGTTTGCCTTGAGCCATCGAGCAGAAGCATACCCGATCAGAAGAGAAAAACCAAATCATATCAAGATGAGATATTTTGATATTCTTTTTTTTTCATATCAAAATGAGATATAATGTAGTCGTAGGATGTTAAAATAACTCAATTTATAACAAAAAGTCTTGCATGCAAATCTTCGTTCAATGTTTACTTTGGACTCAAGTACTTGTACGCAAGGTTGCATTATCTCCTGCTTTGCACTCAAACTTTCATGTAGTAATTATGATATTTTCTTCTGATCGGGTGCTCTACAAATCTGTGTTTAAACAATCGACTTTGAGCTGTCCTAAAAACATAGTATTGTTCCAAATACTGAGTACGTTCTAATTAACAAATTTACAAATGTCTCTATTATTTTTCATCTTTGATGAACGAATGATTTTATAATAAACTTATTTATGTCATACCGAATCATTAAATAAATGATATCAAGTTATTTTTAAGCTACAATAATGAAAAGTTTGAGAGCCTTTTTTTAAACGCAGTATAGTCCTATTTGCCACTTTCCAATTTTGGGAACATTGATCTCAAAAACGACAGTGTTCGTCGGATGGCTGCCCAGTTTTTGCACTGAAATTTATACCGAGAGTTTTTGAGGTTAATAGTCCCGGTTCATCAGTACACGCTAAGCAAGTGTGCGTAAGAAATGTCAAAAACAACTCTATAGCCGAGCTGCATCAAATCTATATTCGAGAAAACTCGCTTTAAACTTTTCGATTTGCCCGTTTTTTTTTAAATTTTTTTTGGAAGTTTAAAGTCGAAACGAAAATAAAAATAAAATACTAAAAATCTGAAATTTGCACCAGATGATGATTAATGTATGGAAAATCGTGTAGTTCTCCTAAATTTATGATTTTTGTACTTAAACATTTCTGGCTCTAAGCGCCTCAAATAGAACGGATTTCGCTTCGTATTTGAAACGTCGCGCCGTACGGATTAATGGTTAACTAAACTTAGAGTCATAGCAAAGTATGTTTGATAACACCTGTCGATTTCCAGTTATGTATTTCCAGCAGAGTTGTTTTATCTTTACAGACCTTCGAAATTCTAGATAGCAAGTATAACAATTAGGGTTCAATCTCAAAAGTTAATTACCTTCTCGTTATAACAATATGTCAGAGCATAGCTCGATTTTTGTGGGGAGCGTTGCTAGGTTTTTTCATGAAAAAGACTTCTCTGTTTGGACGTAAGAAATTGTTTCCACCTCCTCCAATAAATTTGCAGTTCTCAGCAAACTTAGAGCAAGTTCACTGGTGTTGGGAAAAAGTGGTAGAAATTTTGTCACTTTTTGCACATTTTGAAAGTTTTGCCATGCAAAAACATTTCCAAGATCTGTGGCATTCAAGTTTTTTAACAACACGTGTTGTAGTTTCGCATGCTGTGATACAAAAATAGCAATATTTCTATCACAAACGGCTGAAATAGAAACAGTGCTGTAAAAAATACAATGCACAAAGATCTTGAAAACATTTTTGCATGGAAAAATTTTCAAAATGTCAAAATTTCTACCACTTTTTCCCAACACCAGTGAACTTGCTCTTATAGTCAGAGAATACAATACAATAAGCTCCATATATGAAATTAAGTTGGCATTGCATGCAAATAAAACATTTAAGCAAAACCAAAAACAAAAACATTTTCATATAGATCTTTAAAACAAAACTAGCTTACCTTAACATACTGTGGACCAAATGCGAGAATTCTAATTTTTCGCTTGTCGCGAATGTTCTACTATTCGGAGCATAACCAAATTTTATATTTTAATTTAATAATAAAACTTTATTCTTCAAAATTGAACACAAAACTTTCGATAACTTAAAGACTAAATTGATACAATTTTGTCCAGCGAGTTTTGGGATACAGAATGCCAAATTAAACCTTTCCTTTCCACGAGGTTTTTCACGTTTTAAAAATAGAAATATGGATTTATAGCTAAAGTTCTAGAACAAAAGATGCATAATTTAAGCCTACTTTAATGATCCATTTGATAAATTTGGGTTTTGAGGTGGATCATATGTGCTCCATTGGGAAGATAACAACACATAGGGTGCAAATGAAAAACAGGAAATAATTGCAAAAAACATGGAATTTCATCACTTCATTGAACACAAACTAATACGATCCTATTTGATAAAAAACTTCTTCGGTATACGCATCCTTCGAAAGTCTATTTATTGAAATATTTGAAATTTTCATTTTTGCCTTGAGCAATGGCTGCCATGCATGACACTTTGCGCAAGGATAACAAAACATGCCGTTTTTCGAGAAAATCACGAACTTTTACAAATATTTCGAGACATGTGGTCATTTAAGCAGATGAAATAACTATCCTGAAGCGATTTTTTTGTTGACGAAATGATTTTCATGAGTATTCATAAGAAGCTTCACAAGAAGAAAAGTACGTTTTGTTCCCAGTGTATCACCAGTAATCCACTTTACTTACTCAAAAATTTATATGTTTTAGTTGAAATCTAAGTAAACCATCATTTGATTCTGCTTGCATAACCAACCTTCTGTACGTCAGTATTTTTATTTGAAAGAAATTATAAAAACTTGTCAAGTTATTGAACAACAAATGAGGACTTGATTTAAATTCGAAAAAAATCCGATTTCCTTGCAGATTTTGATCTGCCAAGCAAAACCTAGCGAACCAATTTACTTCAAATCTCGTGCAATGTTTCTTCACTCATATCTACACATTCGGTGAAAAAATGGTGTTGATCCAAAGCGCCCAGTTCAAATGTGAGCTGTGCAAAGTTGTGGATCACCTGTGCTACCATGGGAAGGAAAGGGTTAAGGCTTAGATTTTCGTTAATTTGTTATTCTCATTTGAAAAATCTAAAAAAATAACACGTTGGACCTCAGATTTCGGAAAAATTAAAATTTTTAATTTGTAAATCTAGTGTCAACCTTTTCTGATTCCATGAGACTGAGCCGATTTGGGATCATTTAAAAAAAATCACACCCTGAGGACTCAATAGTTTCTTATTGGTTTAAAAATCATCAATTTTTTTTTGCAGAATTCGAAAATAATAACGTTTACATTACTAAATTTCTAAATTCTCCGAAGGAAATTTTATGCTGAACAACTTTGTCGAAGGCCTTTACTTACTACCATTTTGGATAACCGTGTATAGCCTGTTGAAAAGGGTTTATGTCTTTTTTGCATTGAAGGCAGTTCAATTAAAAACGCAACGCCAGAAACGAAGGATACATTGCTCGACGAATTTGCTCATAGATGTTTTCCTTCGAATTTCAGTGTTGCGAATTTTATTGAACCGCCTTCAATGCTAAAGGATATATGTATGCACCAGCATTCAAATAATTATAGCTCAGTTATCAGAAGAGATTTTAAATTACGGTCAAGGGCAAAGTTCTTCAACAGCACATTTCCTTAAGAGTAATTGTAAATTGGCACAAAACGATTAGATGGCTCGGTGCAAGAATTAAAAGAAAAATCATGTTCGTTTTTCAGATGAAATTTTAAATTTTTGCATAAAAATCTAAAGGTAAAATTTACTCGTGTAAATGTCAAATTAAAATTTTCATAAAACTATGGACAAGTTTTGAGCCATAACAAAACTTTTTAGTCCTTAGGCGAAGACCAGTTGTCTTTATCAAGAATGTCAACTAAAGGTTGACTTTGGATCCCTTTCCGCAGCGCTATCTACGGGGTTCCGTGAAACTAAACGGTAAAGATAATTTCACACATTGATACTTGATTCCTATTCATTTAAAAGTTAACTTGAATTATCACACACACACATCTGCGCTGCGGAAATTCAATTGTTTTCAATCAAACGGTTTCACTCAAACCAACACATGTTATTTGACAACCCAAGCGACGACGATAAAAAAACATAAATTTCGATTGCATCTAGGCAGTTTCAATTTAGCTTGTTTACTACCCAGAGGCGGTTCTTCTCTTGATGAAAACAGAAGGTTCCACGGAACACCGTTAGATCGCGTACTAGGTAGTTGAGGTGGGCCGTCATTATATGGAATCATCTATCACTTGGCAGTCTTGATAGATGCTGGCCTACGTCCCAGGGTTTGAGAAATTCGAAAAGGACCCCATATCTACTTAATCTTAGGTAGCGTTCTATTTAGTTTAAGCAATTTTCCGATTTGATCTTGTGTTCCATTCTGCCTGATGACTTTAGGCAATAAAACGGTAAGTATTCGAATATCGAGAGACTTGGGTTACTAAGTTACACACACTATATATTTGGATACTGAAGAATTTAAACATCGGGTACCATTTTACTAAGATAGGTAAATGCGAAGGTATATTATTAACCTCAACCTCAACCCTCAACCCACAGAGCTGTGTAAAGGCAGGGTCAGAAATAGATATGAATTTTCGAACGATATGTATGGGATTTTGAACAAAATGTTTAAATTTATATCAGTCGCATTCCTTGAAATAACTTGTGGGACAATTATTGTTTAACAAATTTTTGCTAAAAAGCTTTCAATATTCTGACTTCGCGACAGTTTTTCTTTGGAAATCTAGCAGTATTTCCGCAAAATTTTCAATTTTCGGAAAGTATTTTTTCAAATTTAGTTGTAAAATATGCGTGCCATATAACTTGTTACAACTAGTAATGAATGCTTCTTTATTTAAGATACAACAAAAACAAAAAAAAATAAGTTTTAAGAAATTTTACCCAAAACAATTTTTTTTTAACTTGACGGCAAATCAAATTATTACATTAAAAATACTTTGGTGAACGTCGTTATATTTTTTTGCAGAATTAAAAATTCTAAAATTTAAAAATTAAAATAAAAAAATTAAAAATTAAAAAATAAGAAGTTTTATCCAAAAACTATTTTTTTTTAAATTCCTCATACATTTCTGTGGAATTTCTATAACTTTTACTTGGTTGGCCTACTAATACAAATGCAAGCAACGGAGTAGTATACCTAAAGAATCTAGCTATCTTACCATTTTACTAGGTACAACTTTTGGGGATATTTTGCTTTTCACTTTCGGTTCAATTGTCTATAATAATCTTTTTTGGAGAAAATTCAAATAAACCGTGGTATATGATAAAATATATTCTAACAATAATACTATTAAGGTCAACTTACGTCCTAACGTCCAATTTAACAGTAGGTATATGGATATGCGAAAAAATGTAAACTATTAATTCATGTATCCTTATTTAATTTTATTTTGCTCCCTCTACTGGAAAGATTATATTCTAATTTGAACCTTACCTATGAATAAACTTAGGGCAACTCCAGTTTAGTGATAGATAGAAATTGCACTGGCCGATTTCTTAAGTGCAAGATTTGCAATTGTCTTCTTTCAATTCTATTTATCTTGCAAGACACAAACTTCAATTAGATAAACATTTCCTAGTACAGGCAATGACACTAAATCTAACACTTCTCAGAAACCTAACCAATTTTTCCCGAATAAAAATGCCTTTCAAAGCGGTGTGTGATTCGAGCATTTTTTACATATAGAACGTGATTCTATTAGATGCATGAATTAGAAGTATTCGTAAGTCGTCTTTTTCTGACATCAAACATATTCCAGTAACGGAAATTAATACAAAACAAACCAAAACCACGCATGTATCAGCAAACAGAAACATAAAATTGTACAATTCCAACACCTGGCTCCTCAGACTCAGCATGAAGTAAATGTTTCTGGATATATGCTGTATGAAAATTCCGGAGAATGCATAGCTACTTTCTTTGTAGTAATTCAATATTGTTAAAAATATATAACAATAAATCATGCTTAACGGATTAATCCGAATGCATTATCACCAGCTATCAATCGGCTCCAGCGTGATCAATAGCTAACGGCTTATCTACTCTCCACTTCTAGTTCCTGAATATGGCTTCCGTCTTTATGCGGATATTCAATCTTATCTGTATGATGTTGCTCATAGGACACTGGAGTGGATGTTTGCAATTCTTAGTTCCTATGCTGCAAGGATTTCCGTCGAATTCCTGGGTGGCTATCAATGAACTACAGGTTAGTAAAACTTCCAAACAGAATGGTTTTCCAGTGCGTGACTGAATTGTTCCGGGCGTTCTTACGTAGTTGTTTCGTGTTGTTAAAAAAAATATATCTCTACTCTATTTTTTGTTATCTTTTTATGTGTCTTTTCTGTCTTCAGGAGGCGTACTGGCTGGAGCAATATTCATGGGCTTTATTTAAGGCGATGTCTCATATGCTGTGCATTGGATATGGCAGGTAAAACCTGAATTTTATTGAATACATTTCCTTTGCTAACCAATAGTTTATCTGAAAAATCTAAAACAGCCAAAGTAAATCTGAATTTGTAATCTGAATATAGAATCTGAAACTACTATAATCCAGTTCTAAGTTTGTAAACGAAGTTATAATTTCTAGTTGTATCGATGTACGGGAAAACATTAAATACTTATTCAATTAGAATCTGAAAAAAATGAATATATGACGTTTAAAAATTTCCCAAGTAGTACATTTGAGTAACGTTTAGTATGAATCAATAAATGAAAGCATTTTTAAACCTAACGTTGAAGGTTAAATTCCAACTCTATATCTAAAATAATACTTTTCACAGGTTTCCGCCTCAATCGCTTACAGACATGTGGTTGACAATGCTTTCTATGATATCTGGAGCAACTTGCTATGCACTTTTTCTCGGACACGCGACAAATTTGATCCAAAGCTTAGACTCCAGCAGGCGACAGTATCGTGAAAAGGTAAATGTTGACTTAACTTTCTCCTGATCGTTAAGATACATTACATACAATATATTCTGAAAACCTGACCAACATTTCCATATTATTTCTTAGGTGAAGCAAGTCGAAGAATACATGGCGTATCGCAAATTACCACGAGACATGCGGCAAAGAATCACAGAATATTTTGAGCATCGATATCAAGGGAAATTCTTCGACGAAGAGTGCATTCTAGGCGAACTAAGTGAAAAACTAAGAGAAGATGTGATAAACTACAATTGTAGGTAAGTGATTTATAGAATAATTGAGCAAAGTCTTTCCATTTACAGATGTCGACTTTCATTACTCTTTGAAACAGATAGTAAAATCTCATGACTTCTGTCTTTCTTTTTTCACAGGTCTTTGGTTGCTTCAGTGCCTTTTTTTGCCAATGCTGACTCTAATTTTGTATCAGATGTAGTAACTAAATTAAGATATGAAGTATTTCAACCTGGTAATTCGACAACATTCCCATATACATTGGGAAACTCAATTCTAAAACTGTTTTCCTTTCAATTTGTAGGTGATATTGTAATTAAGGAGGGAACAATAGGATCAAAAATGTATTTTATCCAAGAAGGAATCGTGGATATCGTAATGGCGAATGGAGAGGTACATAGCTTACACATGACCAGCATTTGATCTTAATCTAAAATCTGCTTTGTTTTGTCTTGTACTCCACAGGTTGCAACTTCTTTATCAGATGGATCTTATTTTGGAGAGATATGTCTTCTAACTAACGCTAGGCGAGTTGCAAGTGTTCGCGCAGAAACCTACTGCAATTTATTCTCTTTGAGTGTTGATCATTTCAATGCTGTTCTGGACCAATACCCATTGATGAGGAAAACTATGGAGACTGTAGCAGCTGAGAGGTTTGTCATCTTGGCACGTCAATTGCGTTTTTGTTTAAGCCCTTCTGAACACTCTACCCCTTTCATTCACAGGCTTAACAAAATAGGAAAAAATCCAAATATTATGGCTCATAAGGAGGAATCGGAATCGGCAAATGCAGAAACTAATCAAATAAGTGCTGTGGTAAATGCATTAGCAGTCGAAGCTGAAAATAATTTAAATAATTTTAGGTGAGTTTGTTTAAATTTTAAACATTTTTTTCTGTTAATTGATTTATTTTGCATTGTTTTTTCATTCCAGTGACGAAAGCGGAAGTTTAAAAAAGGTTCATTCTGATTTAAGTTTAACCGAGTTAAATCAAAGTTTAAGAATGAGTTTACCAAGGCCAAAAAGTGGTGAATTTAGAGCATTATTCGAAGGAAGTAGTCCTTAGTAAAGTAACAACTCTCTCTGGAATTGACAAATACTCTTCTATAAGATGCAAGTGAGATATTACGAATAAATTTTGGTTTTAAAGAAAGATATAGCGTTTGTTTTCCTAATAATTTTTCCAATTCATGTGTTTGACGTATGCTTGTAGCCGTTTGAGTAGAACCCGGAGATCAATTACTTATAGTACAATTTTAGATATGAATATATTGTATCAAAGGAAATAAAATGTGAGCATACAAAAACACATGAGTTTTAAAGCATGTTTGTTTCAATAAGTGAATCACAAATCCCTGCTGATAACGCGATAGGTTTTATTTGCCAACTCTTAGCAGACCTCAACGAAAAATACGGCACAATGAGTGATTTACCTCTCATGGCACTCACAGGTAAATGCATATTTAGGGGAGATGAGGGCATAACGAGCACCCGAGGCATAATGAGAACTACGCTTTTCTACGAAAGTGCGTATTTTCTTAAATAAATTTTCATGAGGATTTGTTTCGTACTTCCTATAGTATTAATTTTTCACAAAAAAAGGAATCTCCTTATCATCTTTACAGAGATATTTAAAAAAAACTAGCTTGGTTCTCAAGTTACGAAAATATTATAATTTTTGAGCACCACGAAATAAGCTCTTATGATCTTAAAATAACCTTGATCTATAATGTACGCACTGCAACATGATGTACACATTGTTTCTCAATTTTTACCATCATAAAATTTTTGATTTTTCACTTTTATCAATTTAAAAACACGTTTTTACTTAAATTTGTTGACTAGGGGCATATAGAGCACCATATTATCGAGGCATAATGAGCCTTTTCTGCCGTAGAATCTAGCAGCGAATTTAAATTGATTTATAGCGCCACACCTTGACTAGTTTTCATCCGACAATTTAGCCTATTGATAAGGTGTCGGAGAGGTAATAAAAAGCCTAGAGTTAGATTTCTGTTCGAGGTGATTTTTTTCCATTCACAATTCAAGATCGATTTTTTTATTGTTGCATTATACGGCTAGTAGCATCATCCTCCGAACAAAGCACTTAATGTATGAGCGTGCGTGAATTGTTTGTATTCTACAAACAGACCTAGATTATTTTGTTATTGCTTTGTTTGATGAATCTACGACTCACCTGACTTCATCGAATTGAATTCGCTGCCAGATTCCCCGGCAAAAACGCACATCTTGCTCTGATTAATGGTGCTCATACTGCCTCAGGGGGGGTTCTCATTATGCCTCCACAGTGGCTGGTTTTCAGCTTTTGGCAAAATTTTTTAAAATGCATTTTTTACCGTTTTCATCTAGTTTTTCACGTTTCAGCCCGTTAGGGAATAGGCTTTTCAAGTGTCTGAACACGAAACAATAATGTAACCTCCATATTATAGCTATTTTCTATGGTTAAATAACCGTTTTCCTTAAGGTGGCCATTATGCCCCCATCTCCCCTACGTGAAAACTGAACGTACAACTGGCAATACCCATTTGTTTACTTTTTTTTTAAATTTCTTCAAAATGTGCGTAAGAAAAAATACAACAAAACATATAAGTACATACGATATTTCTTGTATAAGAACAATTAAAGCTATGTAAAAATTTCTTGGCATTATTAAAACATCCTTCACAACTTTTCAAGGTTTAAGTAAACTTATAACTTTAATTTTTAAGGTTTAAGATTTAAAAATGCCGGAGCACGATGCATTTTAATGCTTTAGAAATAAACTTTCGTCACTTTGAGTTATACCTTCCAAACATTCCACACCTGACTATCCCGAGCATCTAAAATCAGATCTCCAACTTGCATTTCATATCTAAAATATAAATTGGAACTCGATTTGAAGATGTATTCGAAATTATTAGCCCCTAGCGTTATAAAGATTAAAATGTTGAGAACTTAGCAGATTAAGGACCGCTAGCAAATTTAAGCCGGGAAAAAACAAAATCCGGCATACCTCAGAATTTACTGGACCACATTCTACAAATCTATTATCTTCGAGTTACCCAAAGTGTTGGGTTTAATTTTTCCGAACAAAGTTTCATCATTAAATTTATAACATCTGAATTGTGTTTCTAAGTGTAGCATACTCGCGGCAAGCGAAAAAACGAGGATTATGTGTGAATACACAAACAAAATGAAATGAAATTATCTATATGAACTTCTGACTTTGAATATATAATTTGGAGTTTGATGATCGGAAACTTGTATATGGCCGGACAACATTGAATTTTCGATAACGCATTGACAGCATGAAAATAGCGTTAATTGCAGGCTGATATGGTGTTGTAAATATAGTAATCCAATCTGTAAAAATAAATCAATGACAAACACCATAAGCTATTGCCTAGTTGTATCAAGAGGATCGTCTAAAATATGTAGATAGGGTAGAAGCACTAGATATTGAACAGGTATCAGATATTGAACACTAGTAAAACATTTACCAATTAAAACAATAATATACAGTAGAAAAATGAACCAAAATTCGTTGTGCCACTGTTGAACAATTTTTACCCCTAAATGTATGCAGCAAAACATTGTCCATCTTTTGAGTATACAGACCCCGTTCGTTTTTGGCAACATTCGATTTTGGCAACATTCGATTTTGGCGACATCCGATTTTGGCACATGTGCCAAAATCGAACGGTTTTTAAAAGCAACATTACCTTTTAGTTTTCCCTATAACAGGACCAATATAATTGAAACAAACACCATAAATACGTTTTTATGTTTTGAAATGGTGATAAAATACAACAAGAAGAACAAAAGTTTTTTAAAAAAATGATAAAGTACCTCAAAATGACAAAAAGATGAAAAGTTAAAAAAATTAAAAAACCAATACAAACAAAAGACTAAAAGTGAAAAGAAACAACTAAAAAGTGATAAAAATGACAAAAACAGCAAATATGACAAAAATAACCAAGATTATAAACAAATCAAGAGTAGTGCAAAATGCATCAAAATATGTGAAAAAATGATAAAAAAAAGGACTAAAATTGTCGGAAATTGACTAAAAATAACATTAACGATAATAAAAAATAGTTATTCTGTAAAAATGATAGAAAAAAAATTAAGAAAAAATACCGTTCGATTTTGGCAACATTCAATTTTGGCAACACAAAATGTTCGAGTATGTTGCCAAAATCGAACGGGGTCTGTATTTGGTTTTGAAAAAACGTTGAAAGATTCAATTGAGTCCAAACAAAAAAATACTGTTATCGATGTTTTAAGCCTTCTGTGCTAAATGGCATAAAACAATTATATTGAAGATGTTGAGATACGTAAAAACCATAGTGATCAAAGTAAGACAAAGTAATTTAGCGCAGCGATCGGCAGCGCAAGCTTTAATTTTACTGCCTAAACAAAAACAGAATAAATTGAAATTTTTTAGTAACGACTGCAAGACTTGAAACTTTGCGGAATTATATTTACTCATGATGTTGAGGATACTTTTCATTTGAGAATTGTCAAATAGATTATAATCTACAATTCAAATATTCCTTGCAACCTCAGTATAGATTTTTTTTATTGATATTTTCATTTCTTTTAGAAACCAAAGGAGTAAGCCATGACTTGTTGGCAACTTATGGGTTTTTTTTAACACCGGTGGTAAAATTGTTATGTTTTATATTACGCTGGTGTTTTTATTTTAAAATTTGTCTAATTATTCTTAAATCGAATGGCCGGATAAGCCAGTGTACCAGTGATAGTCAGGAAAAATGCGATCACCATCGGTGGAATAAATGTGTCAATCATCGTTGTTCTCAAATAATAGAAACCGGTAAAAGCTGACTGAAAGAAACAAATCCACCTTCAATATATGCTTTGATTGTTTTAGCAAACGTGTTGTTGTTATTATTACCCTTATGTGCATGTACATGGGTCGGTATAAAATACTAGACTGAAGCCATTTGATAGCTTAAAGATATGTATCCTTTCATTTCATTAGTTCTTCATGAAAATGTAATTATACAATAGCTTAATTCTGTTATTGCGGGTTAGTGGACAGGACATCAAACGAGTAGAAAACAGATATGAAAAAGGACTGTGGGTGCAATCCAGCCGGAATATCTCCGCAAATTTGGAATCATGAGTAGTTAGGGGAAATCTGTACAAGACGCACCAGTTAAGCATAATCGCTATTTACAGCGATACCAATCATCTTAGAACCGAATTGAAAGATTACTACGATTCAGGGATCAGATTTACGTATTATCAAACAGAAAGAATACAATAAAAACACGGTTTTGATTATATTTTTGTAAAAAACTTAAACAGCCGGAAAACAAACCGCGGAGTAGAAAGCCAAAACTAGTGGACAGAACGCACCATACTGAAAGGGCGATAAGAAATGGAACAATGATTATACGGAATGTAATAATTGAAACATCAAATGTTTAATTACATGTTCATCGTATTTTTGTAAATTAACCATACTTTGGCAAAAAAATCATATACTATTGCTAAACTTATCAAAAATTGGTGCACCTTTTTAACTCTAACAAGGACGAAATTGGTTATAATTATACATTCTTTTCGTTATTTGGGAGTCAGCAAATAAAAAGAATGGCATTTTGTTTTGATATGCGGGTTTTCTAAAAAGTTTTAAAGCTCAAATTCAAATTCAAATTCAAAACATCATTCGAAGCCATAGTATAGTGTATTTTTGAGAAAGAATGGCATGGGCCATTTTACCCCGCTGGTGCGTCTTGTACAGTTTTCCCCTACCTTTTCAGGATTCTTTATTTGTTTCGAACAGTTTGAAGTGCCGAGCGGTGCACCGTAAGAAGGATTCGTTTGCGCGAAGGAATACTATCTTATCAGGCCAGTAAGCTTACTGGCCCTATAAGATCGTATTGCATCTTTATGGATGACGAAACGTACAATTAGAAGGATTTTGGGCATCTTCCAGGCCAAAATTTTTATAACTTTGCAAGAAAGTGTTTAACATGGTATTTACAGCCCGATTCTGTAACAAACAAGACCATAGACTCTAAAATGTATAAGGAAGGTGCCTGAAAAATCATATTCTTTCGTACATTATATTTCACAATGGACCAGTAATGTTTTGGCCAGATTTGGCAAGCTGCCAATACAGCAAATAGGTACTACAGTGCTATCGGGACAACGGAGAGGATTTTGTCGAAAAGGACATCAACCCACCCAACTGCCCTCAATTCCACCCTATCTAAAAATATTGGGCAATGGTCAAGTAGAAGATGGAGAAGAATGGTAAGATGCACGGGATGCAACAAAGACGAAGAGATGGTGGAACAAAATGGCCGCTGAGGTCAGTGAACAGGGTGTCCAATCTTTGATAAGTTGTGTTCGCCGAAAAGTTAACATTTTTATTTTGTTCACATAGCTCCGAGATAAATCCGTTTTAATGCGTCCAGATTTAAGATAAATTGTGCTTTAGATTTCTTTTATTCAGAATTGTCTATTTGTTGGTTAGGAGCTCAATGGCCCCAAGCCCCACTGAGTATGACACAGGACAATGCTCTCAATATTTCCGGATGTGACGTCAAATATGATCAATTGCCGGAGAAGGTAAGAATATGGTAAGAATATATGGTATGTCAAGCATCGCTTTTGCATTTTTACATCGACTCGAGTAACTTTATCGCTGCCGATCGAATGAAGCGCTTCAACGCGGGGAACTGAAATGAAGGGAGAAAATTCGTCAATGATCACACAAATTGTGCAGCCAATGACTGGTGGTAATTGGTGGTAATTTGTGGCAATTTTTTAGAGAGAATTAAAAGGATTGAGTTCAAATGAGAGAAACCAGTGCTCAGAGAGAGTGAAAATGTGCTAATTGTTGCAAAATGTTGCAATTTGTGAAGCAGTTGTGGAATTTTGATCATTACCACTCCAAATGCAAAGAATTCTCTCTTGATTTCAATCCCTTAGCTTCAACCGTTCAAAGCTGCTCGATATTTAACTCGTTAAATATAAGGGGCCATATGAAAGCTACCGCTATCCTGGATCTTCTGGTAGAATCTCATCTCAAATTAAAGACTTTAAATTTTGACACTGTATCTCATTTTTTCAATCAGCCGATTTTCTAAACTCAATTTTTAGTTTTTTTTTTCTCGTGGGTCTTCAGTATGGAATGATGATTGGAACGCGCGCTTATGGTTCAGAAATGTCTAAGAGAAAGTGTCTGCATCCTTAAAAGTTAATTGCTCCTTAAACGTTGAGGATATATCACGTAAAAATATCGTTCATATGAAACATTTGGAAGAATTATCACGGAACTAGCTTTGTGGAGATGAGTTTTCCAAATCAAGCTTTTATCGAACGTTAATAAGAATCTCACTTTTTTTTAGTTCCACTTCCATCACATTCACTTGGCACAAGCGTTCAGATATTTAAGTACCGTAAAACGGGGTAACTTTGATCACCCGGGTAACTTTTTACATTAATGAATTTTTCCACATTATCATCAATGACTAAGTCTATAGCTTAAATTTTTGAAAACTGTTTTCTACGTTTGAAAGCCTATTAATTGAGTATCAAATAGGCGAAATTTGGTTTGTAATGGATATTGTTTTCTGTTAGTAAAAATGTAATTTCTATATCTTAAAATATCCATTTTTTTCCAAGGCTCGCAAACAAACAACTCTCCTGATGATATCAAAAAGTATTCAGAAGCAAACGAGTGGTTGAATGTGAAAGAACAACTTTTATTCTTTGTATATGCATAGTTATAGTGCTATTTTTCTAGTCATTCAATGATAAACTTTCGATATTTATAAAGGATGGACATTTTCCAAGAGTAAGCCACAGTAAGCCCTTATTGGACAAATGGATAGAAATCCTATCAAATGACTAGCTTTGAAGAAAAAATAGAATTGGAAATAGTGGAAGAGCCTAGGGAAATGTGTGAAGGTAAAATTTCATTTGTATTTTGAAGCTAAAACTATTTAGCAATTATTATAATTTTAGCCCCTAGATGTATGCAGCATCATTGTTTCTTTTTCGATTATAAATGTTTTTAAAAGAAAACGTTAAAAAGCAAGATTAAATTGTTAAATTAGAATTTGTGAACAATTATGAAGGTGTTTTGTATCCTTTATGGTCAAGAAAACTCTTTAAAACCGGCAAAATGGAGACTGATCAATGTAACCCCAATACATCAAATTCTGAACAGAGACTAAATCGATTTTTAAATCAAATTTAAAGTAGTCAAATAAATTTCTGCAACCATGTTTTACGTTCATAGGAGGCCAGTACTGGTTTTAAAAATATGGAACATGCCACATTCTCCTTAACAGGAAAATTAATCGAAAAATATTGAAAAAAGTGATCAATCATACCCCGGATTACGGTACTGTTTGTTGTCATGACAGGCAGTCTATATAACTATTTTGCAATTGAACAGAAAATTATCAGATTATCGTATAAAGAAGGATTCAGAATTGATAAGCTCACAAAGATTGTTCACAAAATAGTCGAACAAAAAGGAACTAGAAAGATTTCCATGGGGAATCCCAGAAGGAATAGCAAATTTTCAAGCATGCGAAACTTGAATATGCTTTTTTCGGTGTGTCGATCAGAAGCTTGTAGTGTAGTTGCTAGAATTTGTTCTCAGTCTATTTGAAAAAAACTAGGAGAAGAGTCACTCAACAAAGTTTGTATGGGATTATAGCTCAATTTCTGATGAGATGTTACATTGCTTGACCAGATGTGTATATGAATTTTAGCCACAAAATAGTCATCAAAAAGCGGTCGTTTACGACTAAAAGCTACGCTTTCTCGATTTTCCATGTTTCCCTAACATTTTGGCATCGCCTTCGAAAATTTGATAATATTCAGCATGAATTATAGCAAAAAAAAACGTAATCGAACATTTAATTTGACTCAGAACTCAGAATTGAAGTTTTTTTTAAAGAATCAAAATGAAAAAAAAATCCATTCCGGAAATTAAAATTTTTTATTGAAATCATAAAGTTCCAAGACAGACCCGAATGACCCGGGTGGTTAAAAGGTCTCTAATAAATTATAATAATAATAATAAAGTTCCAAGTAAAAAAAAATGCATGATTGCACTTAGGACAGTTTTCTATAGATGCTTATGAGTGCCTCAAACTTTTCTCTGGCCCATAGTTGCTCCTGGCATGCCGTAAAGTATTCACTGAACTGAAAGTCAGCGATTAGCATGACCAGACATATCTTCACTCGAAAAGTAGGATAGCATAACACGGTATTTGCATCGCTGTGCATAAATCATTAAGCGAAGCGTTAGTACCAATAAAATATTCATTACGTAATTTTCGCTCGACTCCTAATTCAGTTTTCCAAGCAATAATTTGCGGGTATACTTTCTCAAGCAGCCATCTGCAAAAGTTTTCTTTCTATCAATGGCTGGGTATTGGTGAATTCAACTTATTGCAGAATCTTATCACGTTCCTTGAAAGATATACTGATTGGCAAAAAAATGTGACTATAGATGTATGGATGCTGCACGCAGGCGCTTTTCATCTCCAGTCGTTTGCTTCACAAGGATGCTGTGTAGCAAGAAAACTGTCATAGGGTCAGATCAGTGAAATTATTGTTGAACGTTATTTACATGTAATCTTCAGAAAAATCCTCCATTTGCACTGAAAAACTATGTTACAATAATCCAAATAGAATCAACTGTGCGGTTAGTGTGATTGTGAATCCAAAACAGTCCAAGTACCCTACAAAATGACCCAAAAACGGTTTTCTGATCCCGAGTGGTGAAAATGCTTGTAACAAGAAGTGATTATTTTATTTCTGAAAAGTGTTGCTCAATGAAAAGTATGAACGAAAGTATTGTTAAAACAGCTCATCGATAATATCTACCAAAAATTGACTTAACCGTTTGAAAAAATCTTAAAATCGTTGGTGAAAAAATTCTGAAAAGAAAGAGCGTATCGATTTTTATGGCAATGGTTTGCAAAGTCCTGTGTTCAATGTATATTCTGCGTACACTTTTAGAAATCGATTTTCGCCATACTACATTGTACTCACCTATACCATCATACAAAGGCTATGAATGAAAGATTCTGGAGCTTTGAAAGTTGCTGACTTATGATTTAATCTGTTTATTGAGCACGATATTTGTCTTTCTATGAAATTTCGAAAAAAAAGCTTCGTCAAAGTATTGTATGATTGTTTAGAACAACTCTTTGTTCAAGAAAGAAGTGATTATGCAAATTTCTTTGTAGTGGAGTTAAAGAAAAAAAAACAGTTGAAAAAGTTCAGCTCATCAGAAATCGATATGCTGTTCTATCGCGAAAATGGACTTTGAAGTTAATAATTGCAATAAAAATTTCAATCCACAGAAAGTGTTAGAATAATCGCAGTTATAGATGTATCTCTCGAAGGAATATGAATAAATGGAATTGTAAGCACATATGATGTTGAAAATGAAATGTGTATAAAAATCGTTCATATCTGAATGAGTTGATAAGTGTTAAATGTGGCCGCAAATGCGCCTTCAACCTAAACCATGTATTTTGTTATGGATTTATATTTGATCGTACTATGTCTATTGGTGATATGCATTAGAGGTGAGTAAAATTTCGATATGAACCTTAGTATAAGTAAACAAAAATGAACATTGTATATTTTCCAAACGTTGAAGGTCAACCCTTTGATGGAAAAAAGGGAGCTCTCTCCTAGCAAAGATCCTTGCAGGGTAAAAAATTTGCAAAACTATCTCAACGATCAGAAATTTCAATCAATCATTTTCAAAAATGAAGTGTTTCGGTGTACATGCTATTTGAAACAAAAAACAGAAAATTATATTTCGTTGATTCACAGCTTAAAGAAAAGTACTTAAAATCAAACTTTGGTGATGTATTTATGCAGTCAGTTGTAAAAAAAAAAAGATTTTTTCAGCATGATTCGTTATTTGAAAACTTACCTTTTCAACAGTAATCTTCGAAAATAAGCTTCGAGCTATGAAAGATATGAACGATTCCTTCCCGAATGCTATAGTTTTTCAATGAATTAAAAACTTCACCCTTGCATGTGGATTAATTCTGGTCAGCTGTACAATCCACTTTTCTAAATTTTGCTCTGTGATTGATATAACTTTGACGATTAATTGATTAAAAACTACGGTTTTTGCACCATTATTTTTGTTT
The DNA here is from genome assembly GCF_029784155.1 of Uranotaenia lowii. Taxonomy (NCBI): domain Eukaryota; kingdom Metazoa; phylum Arthropoda; class Insecta; order Diptera; family Culicidae; genus Uranotaenia; species Uranotaenia lowii. The sequence continues at coordinate 249,435,768 of NC_073692.1, read as the reverse complement.
TTTGTGTTCATAATCTTATAAAAAATGTTCATAATCTTATAAAATATATCTAAATGTGTTACATAAAGCTTGTAACTTTACCTTATTCATGAACAGAGTGGATTCCTTGTGCATTTTTAGCATCTACAGCTTTTTTTCCAGAGGCATGTTTTGCAATATTTTTTATCGAATTTTGATAACGTAAAAACAAATAATTGTAGAGGCTCATTGAAAGCCAATATTACTAGGTTTCCAAAAAAAAAAATAAAGATAGATGCGTCTGAAAAAAGTTACCAGCTATCAAACTTTGATGCTTTCCATAAAAATATGCTCTTGGCTCCATTTCAACACCTATAACTCTTCTTTTTCTAAGCATCTGCTTTATCTGTCCGTCATTTAATTTCAATCTTTTTTCAGAAATTTCCGTCATAACGTTCACCGCAATACCATTAAACCAGCAAATAATAGTTTCCAACAGTGTCATACTGATACTTTAGAACTGATGAGCATTAAATCATCTCATCAGTTCTAATACAAATGATCTTCTAATCATGTCATAGCTAGTTTTTCGATCAATTTAGATAACACCATTTGTAAATGGTTAAAATACCTAGTCACATTTTATGTGAATTTTGTACAATAGCCCTCGTTTTTTTTTTCAAAATACAGAAAGGATATCTAATAAAATGATATCAAAACTTTTATCATTCCTTTTTTAAACTGAGAGGAGTTTTCAAATATAAAAGCATTTCATTATACCAAATCTTCTGTGTGTAAATAAGTTTGATGAAAAATACTCAGAAGTTGTGCTAATTGATGCTGTGACCAGGAGGTGATGATTGGAGATGTTGATCGTTAACGTTTCACCAGGCTGAATATTGGTGAAATTTGTTACTGCGTCCTGACGGTTTCCCTTTCAACCCCCTAGGAGAGTGAGGAGAGTGATGGTCACCCATTTCCCCCCTCCTCCTCCCCTCGCCCGCGAATTGTGCCACATGAGATGAAATGCCAATGGATGGATAATTTCCGAGGCCCGTATGTTTTTTTTTCCTAATTCTGCTTTACCGAACCTTAGAATGAAGCTTCTCGTACAGTTTAAATAGTTCGAATTAATTGCATTGAATTGAATTCATAATTTCTCTACCGTTGTACTTAGTTGGATGCCAGTCTAGACAAATGTTAATTTTTACAATGAAAATGGTACCGAAACTGATGATTACTGTTCAATGCTTTAGAACAGGGGTGAGCAACGCGCGGCCCGCGGGCCGCATGTGGCCCGCGAGACCCGTTTGTGCGGCCCGCGAAGCTTTTTTCAAATTTTTATGCCTTAACTTTTTTCTACAATGGACTGTTGGGAAAATGTATATGACTTGATCAAATATGCACTTATCTTCATTTGCCCCACAATCATTCAGATTATTAACTTTTTTCTGGCATTTCAAGCATTTATTATGTTCTGTTCAAGGCATGAATGCAATATTCTATATTGGCATAACGTTATATTGGAGTTTTTTTTCTTTACTCAGGATATACTTTTCCTAATTATTTAACTCCTAACGCTTTGAAAAACAAAATCTATTGAAGTGAGTCGGAAAAGCAGCAAAAAATCGGAAACTCACATGATCAAAGGAATTTCGAAGTCCGTCAGTGTAGTCATTATTTTCGTTTCGTTCCAAGCGTAAATAAAGTTGTATAATAAAAATTACGCTTAGCAGATTTTTTTTTTAATTATTCTATCAAATTCATTTAAAAGGCTTATTCTGTTACTGGAAAGAAATTAAAATTAAAATCTTGAGAATTTTTTTTTATTTCTGAATATTGAAGAAAAATTTGAAAGTTTAATAACAAAGTTTGGGTGAGCGATTTTAGATTTTTTATCCATATGAATCAGCCGGCATCAAAGCTACCGATAAAAATTATTAGTTCTTGAAAAAAGCAATAGATATCTGAAATTCTCTGAGGTCTTTGATGATTATCTGTGATGTTGTTTTTTTTTTTCATATATTTGATAGAAAATTAATAACAAACATCGATAAATTGAGTAACGTCACTTATGATTCGCATTCCACATTACCGAAGTCGTAATATAGCTTTAGAAATCCTACCCCTATGATATCTAAATAAGGTTAAAAATTATAAAAATCTGGATAAAAATTTTATAATCAAGAAGGTAGTTTTGAAATAGTTGCTTAAAATATTTAAGAATGAACATTTTTCCGTGATTTCAACGACCTTGCTCAACATCCCAATGCAATGATCCAATGTAGAACATCAATTTAAAAATCTTATTTTCAACGGAAAAAAATCTAGGCTTTAAAGACACGTTGTGGAAAAAAAAAAATCACAGAAAGTCAAGTAGCGATTCAACGACCAACGCTTCAAATATATATTTTTCACACTCTTACTTATCACTGTGGTAAGTTCCTGAAGATTTTTGAATGAAAGTGATGACGAATAGTACAATCGATTTTAACAAGAATGTTGTAAGAATGAATGTTCACCAAGGAGTATTATTAAAAAAAATGAGAGAATTTAAAAATGACAAAGATTTTGTGATGTACCTTTTCAATATCGGGTCGTGTTGAATTTCTGTTTTTAAACATGTGAATTCGTTTTATCTTTTCTTTTTCAGATTTGATTTTGCCAAATATTTGTAGTTATAAAAAATGACGTGAAGATCTATTAATTATAAAAAAAAATGTTATTTTAAGTGCGGCCCGCCGACAAGATTTGAAATTTGAATTGGCCCGTGGGTTCAAAAGGTTGCTCACCCCTGCTTTAGAATCTTATCAAAGTCCGAAAATGGCAACGGAAGCACGGAATTTAGGTTACTGGAAATGTGCTGTAACACAGATAAAATTTGATTTGGAGTTTACTACAATCCACCAGGACAGGATTGCTCTCAGTTGCTCCAATACCATATTCAACCATTTACAATTTACTATAAGAACTCCTTCTTAATTGGTGACTTTAATTACAATCTTCTTAGACCATCTTCGAGGATTGATCTCTTAAAAGATACATTATCCAGCTGTAATTCCACGTGTTTTAATAATGAACCCACATTTTTTTCATTGCAACGGATGTTCTCTTTTAGATTTATAACTGACGCATTCCACAGAGAGTGTTTACAGGTTTAGTCAGATTTCTCTTCCTGGTGTATCCAACCATAATCTTATATTTTCGTCCGTTAATTTTTCAAAGCAAGATCATGCTAATGGATACTGGTTCCGTGACTATTCTAATTATGATCAACAGGCCCTTTTTCAAACTCTCAATAGCATCAATTGGAACTTTTTCTTCAGTATAGATGATTCTGATATGCTAATGGAAATACGTACGTCTCGGTGGTCGAGTGGTTAGCGTGGTAAGACGGTAGTCGCTGGTCCACTGATGGCATGGGTTCGATTCCCATCTCGGGTGTTAAATGTTAATCTTAAGTTGTCCACGTCATTTATTCAGTCTGTAAAGCCTAAACCGGCTAAGACGGTGCATGTCTTTTAAAAATATTTAACTAATTTTTACTCTCGCTGTGTGATACTTATTTCCCCTTGAAATAAAAAAAAAACAGCGAATAAATGCTTGGTTTAATCGTGATATTGAAATAGCAATAATCAACAGAGATTTAGCATACAGAACTTGGAAACAGTCTAAATTAGCCGAAGACAGATTAAAATTCAAACGATTACGCAACAGGGTAAACACATTGATAACAAACGCAAAAATCATGCATGATAAACTGAATTTGAATACTTATAAATTCGCTAAATAGTTCTTGAAAAGTTTTAGCTTGAACAATTCAAAGAAACCACCAGTTTCTACTGACTGCAACAGAAGTGAATAATTATTTTTGTTCAAATTGTTCATCCAATAATAATAATTAAGAGATTTATATTCCCCATACTTCGTCTGGTTTCCATTTCAGGTCTGTTCATGAGTACGAAATTATTAATGCAGTAACTTCCATTGAATTTGACGCTACCGGATTAGATAGCATTCCCATCAGATTTCGAAAATTGTTCTTCCTTGTATGCTCCCGATCTTAAGCCATCTTTTCAATACTATGATCAGAACTTCTTAATTTCCCTTCCAGTGGAAAAAAGTTAAAGTTGTACCAATCCCGAAAAAAATAAAACAATCTTGATATTACCAACTTAAGGCCAATTAGTTTATTGAGCTCCGTTTCGAAAATTTTCGAAAAATTAATCAAGCTTCAAATTTCTGATTATGTTAATCAACATAGATTATTATGTAACAACCAATCAAGTTTTAGAGCAAATCATAGTACTGAAACGAACCTGATGAAAGTTCACAATGACATCGCCATCTTTCTTGATCAAAAAGGATTAGATCATAGATTTTGCAAAAGCTTTTGCCATAAGAAGCTCATTGAAAAATTGATATCAGAATTTACATTTTCTGGATCTGCAGCTAAAATGATTCAATCATACCTTCAAGGACGGGTCCAATCAGTTTTAATAGATGGTTGTTTCTCGATGTTAACTTCTATTGAGTCTGGCGTACCTCAAGGATCAATTTTGGGGCTAATGCTGTTTTCTCTCTTTATTAATGACCTGCCACCTTTTTTGTAAAATACTATAGCGTTCAGATGTATGCTGATGACGTACAAATATATTTCTGTTCTGACAATTCGTTATCAATGGAAGCTGTTGGTGATAAAATAAATTACGACTTAAAACAAATAAAAAAAAAAAGATTTCAAGTAATTACTTATCAAAATCGGTTGAAAATTGAAGAAGTTATGGTTACTGCAACATAACAGTAATTTTTGCATTTTTGAATAACCGCAGTGTTCTAATCTTAATATAGGAAGAATTAAATATGATAAATCTCATGCCAAATTTTAGAAAGATCTGACCTTGGGAAAGGCTTGCTAGGGCCTCAAGCGTGAATGCGATTTTAAGGTATTTCGCTCAGGAGGAACAATACCGGCCGATTGCTTTTTATGGATGGTTTCCTTAAACTTTAAGGCTTAAAGCCTAAATTGAGACAAATATTTCATCGGAAGACTGCAACAACTAAAATCCTCTATAAATAAACAAAATAGAATAGACTGCAACAACTTAACACAAAAATGTTAAAGCGGTTCAAAAATTGAATTTTGGCCGAAACTTGTCGTATAAAAAGGAATGCGTAAAATGTAGTCATTGCGTGTTAGGCGACAATTTGCGGGCAAGATATAATTTTTGAACCGCAATAACTTTTTTGTTTCAAGTCCAATTGTTTTGCAGTCTTGGGATGAAATATTTGTCCTAACTTGGGCTTTGAGAAAATTATTCATAAAAAGTAATCGTCCATTGTAGAAAAACGTTATTAATGAGAAACCAGTATTTTTTGCTCCTTCCGAGCAAAATACCTTGAAATCGCATTCACGCTTGGTGTCTCAAGCAACCGCTCTGTTTAGTTAAATCTTGCTCAAATTCGGCATGTGATCTTCTGGTAAGTTAATAATCCATTTTTGCTTGGAGAGAGTGAGATTTATCATGTTTAATTCTTCCTTCATTCAAATTAGTACACTGCGGTTCGGGAAATTATTCAAAAATGCAAAAAATACTGTAATGGTAAAGCAACCATAACTTTTTTCAATTTTCAACCGATCTTGATAAATAACCACTTGAAATCTTTGCTTTGAATTGATATTTAAAGTCCATAGAAATTAGATTTTTCAAATGTCACTATCGAGTCTAAAACTGTGGATAAAATATAATTTTCTCTGATAAAATGCGTTTTTATTTTATTTTTCTATCATAAATTCACTCATATCAACAATACTGTTGATCGTACGCAAAAGTAAAGTTTAGTGATTGATAGCAAATTTATTCTCTTTAATACGCAAAAAAAAAGATTTCAAATTATTGTTATGCAGTTCGAGATATTCGAATCTAAGTACAAGTATTTTTTTTTTTTTTTGTTTTTTTTCCAAAATTTCATATTTGGAGCATAACTCAAAAACTGTTCAACTGAGATATTTTTAAATTTCATTTTCGGATTAAGCGCCTGATTTTACGTTAAAATAAAGGTCGGTTTATAAAGTTCACGATTTTTTTTTTTTCAAAATATTGTAAACTAGCGTTATTAAGTGGCTAAAACAATTGGCTTTTACTCAAAAACAATCAAACTGAGCATTTGCTAACTCATTCTTTGAAAAATTTTTTTGAATACTTACCCCAAAAACTGACCTGGGCAAAATTCCATCTTAATCGGACTTGATTTAGGAGTGCCTAAAAGCGCTCAAAGTTTCGGTTTTTAGACCCTCAAAAATCACCAAAGGGGAGTGCAAAGAAAATTCGGAAAATATAAAATTAAATTTCGTTGTTGACTTAGAAATGCATCAAACGTCAAGATCTGATGTCAGCTCGGAAAAAAAGTGTTGGCCTTCAATCGATTTTATGGGAAATTGTTTTCGAGTTGAAACCAGTTCTCAACATTTCAAGCATTTCTAAGTCATTTAGCCTTAAAATTAAAATTTCGATTTTCCTAATTTTCTTTGGTCTGTACAACATCTGAAAGAAGCCTCTTTTATACAGAAAACCACTTTTTCTTTTTTTTTTCCTCTTATTGGCCACTTTGAGATACCCCCCAAATGCCTGTTTCAAAATAGCACAGTATTTTTCAATGAGTTTAAATCGGTGCGTTTGGAGAGTTCTTATTTAAAAATCACTGTTTTGGCTTCTAATCACTTCAGGTCATCCTTTGAATAGTGGAACTTTAAGCTGACTGAAGAATGCAAATCCAGCTTCTAAGAGCTTTACAAACTTTTTTGTTTTTGTTAAAATCTTCATTAGTATCGGACCATGTTGTATTTATTTCAAATTTTCCGGGGGGCTAACATTCGCCGAAGGCCGATAGGCCGAAAGATGTTAAGCCAAAGGGTGCTAGGCCGAATGCGTTAGAAGGCTGACAGATGTTCGGCCGAATAGGACATTAGGCCAAAGGTTATTTGGACGAATGGTCATCAGGCCGAATGGACGATAGGCCGAATGGTCATTAGGACGAATGGTCGTAAGGCCGAAAGGTCGTAAGGCCGAATGTCCGCAAGGGCGAATGGACGATAGGCCGAATGGTCGTAAGGCCGAATGGATGCTAGAATGTCGTAAGGCCGAATAGCCACTAGGCCTAACAACCAAATGATCGTTGGGTCGAATTCATGCTAGGCCTATAAGACATATTATCGCTTGTTTGCATGTTAGGCCGATCAGTAGTTAGACCGAATGGTCGTTAAGCAGAATAGTCATCAGGCCGAATGGGTGCAAGGCCAAATGATCATTCGGCCTAATGACCATTCAGCCTTATGAACATTCAGCCTAGTGATCATTAAGCCTAACATCCTTTCGGCCTTGCGTCCTTTCGGCCTAACCGTCGACCGAATAACCCATTCGGCGTAGTGGCCTATTCGGCCAGATAGCCAATTTGGCCTAACGTCCATCGGCTGAATGACCTTCGGCCGAATGAGACCCAGCCTCAAATTTTCCGATTATACCAAAAGTATACAAACTTGATAACAACAGAATATCTATTAATACGATTCCAAATTGGTGTTATTGATGAAAGTTTTCCAGATGGAGCCAAAACTGTAAACCGGTTTTTTTGCGAATTGAGTTTTTGATTCAGAAGTTATCTAAAATCATATTGAAATTAGATATCGTACAAAATTTACAAAAATATGCGATTTTCACCCTGCTAAGAAAAAAGGGTAAACTCTGTTATTGATGAAAAATTAAATGAAAACGTTTGAAAATTTATAAGTTTTTTATATATTTTTGATATCATAACGCATTAAGAAGCAATTGCAGTTATTTTTGTTTTTTTTTTCGAATTAAATTTCACTATTTTTCTGTCAAAACTGTTTAAAGAAAAAGCCACTGACTTGCCAACTAAGCTATATCACAAGCCCACCAATTGTAGTATTTTTTGGTTTTGTTCGAATTAAATCTTACATTTTTTCTGTCAAAAACGTTTTTTTATTGAAAAAGCATAAGAGTGCTGCTTATATTCAGGGGTAAAAAATACTACAAAACAAAGGCATGCTTTAAACTGTATTTACATGTTTGTGGGTTCTAGTTCTAACCACTAATAAAACAACTCTGTTGATTCTCGGTACAGTGTAGTAAGCTTTAAGGGGGGGGGGGGTAGGGTCTAACGGGTATAAAAAAAAACACCATTTTCACGATTTTTCTCTAGAGCTATCGTTCAAACAAATGTATTCAAATTTTTTGCATTATACTAAGCATTGTTAAAAGAGCATTTAGAAATTTTTTCGTAGAAAAATATTGAAAAATGAGCCGGTGACGGAGCACTTTCGAGGATGCTTTTTTGAAACAGGATTTGCGGTGGACACTGTATCTCAGCACAGAATCATCTGAAGTAAAAAAATCAGAGCAAAATATTTTTAATAGATGTTTTTCTGGACCCCAACGTTTTTATTTAACTTAAAAAAAAATTTATGAATTTTTTGTAACTGTTTGAAGTAAAAATTACGATTTTTCACGAAAAAATCCGCCATTTTTCACCTGTAAAATCTCCCCAAGGTAAAAAAAACAAAAAAGAAAAACGTTGGGGTCTGGTTTTTTATATGTAGAAAATATGTTCCAAATTTGAAAAGAATCGGATAAGTAGTTTTCAAATGACGATGTCCACGGCTTTAAAAATGTGCTTTCGAGAAAAACGCGTTTGAAGTTTCTGCTCTTGCTTTCTTGCAGTATTAGATAGGAGGAGATAAAGGCCTATAATTTCTACAGTTTTGCTTCAATTGACTTGAAAATTTGACACAACACTCTTGAAATGTTTTACAATAAGAAAATAAAAAAAAATAAAAAATCGATTTTTTGAAAGTGTTAGACCCTACCCCCCCCCCCTCCCCCCAGGACGACTTAAAAGTTGTTTTTTAATGTCCCCTTGATGGAGTTAAGTATATCTGAAGTTTGCGCAAAATAAATTTGCGTCCTTTCTCTTTAAGTGATTCTATTTTTTCAACTGCCGAAATATTAAAAAAAAATAAAACAAACTGAAATACCCAACGGGTGATTTTCTACAGCTTTGCAAAGTGAGACAGTTTTATGTGGGACACCCTGTATTAAAACATAGAGAGATAATATTTAAGTGCAGATTTGTCAAAAATTGATTTCTACCCGAACACATGCTTTCATTTTATTTTTAACTTTTCCTTTACAGATAGCTTGCAAGGACCCCACGAGAAACGATTGCTGAATCATCTTTTGGCAACGTATAATACGCTCGAGCGTCCAGTTGCAAATGAATCCGAAGCCCTACAGGTGAAGTTTGGATTGACGTTGCAGCAAATCATTGATGTGGTAAGTATCAGGAGGAGATTCTTTGGTTTAACTTAAGTAATGTCTCTAAGAAAATTTACAACTGCTCAACGAGAAAAACAAGTGGGAATCTTGAGTCCGGTGTAATTTGACAGTGTATTTTTTTACTTGAAAAACAATCGAAGGATACGGTTACGACATGCTTAACCAGAAAATTCCATAATTTCAATACTAAACTGGCTTAAATATATTTTTAGGATGAGAAGAATCAGATTCTTACCACAAACGCGTGGTTAAATTTGGTAAGTGGCATGTACCCGGTTACGAGCAGCGACCAAAACATTTTTAACCTTCATTTGTTGTGCAAGATTTAAACTGTACTTAATACCCACGTTATCCAAGGATGGCAAATGCAATTCTGTCATTGAAAATCGATTCTAAGATTTAAACCTCACTGCATTCTTAAAATATATGCATATATCACGAGTTTTGTCCAAACCGTACCTTGAAATGGAATTAATGGATGCATTCTAACCAAATCTAAAAAACATATATATACCTACATGTGTTCCCAATAGAAACGAGTGCATCATTATATTCGAATCATGGAACAAACAATTGTTGTGTCAATTGATAGTCTCAGCATAGTCGGTGGAACATAAACACGTAAAGAAAACGAGCTCACTCCATCAAGAGATTAAATATGTAATGCAACCACAAAACAAAGTAATGAAGATTCGTCGAAAATTCTGGAGGTTTCTTGGGCTTAGTTTTGTCAACGTAGTATGAAGTGAATTCCGTATTCCAAGCAAGAATTATTAGAAAATGAAGAGCTTTCCGTTTAGAAAACACATTTTAACATCTGAATAACTCGCTGACGATGAATTTCAGGTTCTATATTTATAATCGTTCAATCCAACCAAAATTATGATTGTTATTTAATAACTAAATTGCGAACTCTCAGATGTCTATTTCATCTCTATGTTAGTTTCAATATCAGGACTACAACAGATTCTGATTTCACATTCATATTAAAAATTTAACCTATAAGAATCAGATATCAGACAAAGAATTCTGTACCAACACATGAAAAAGATGTATCTCCATATATGGCGAATCGAGAAAAACGCATTTCGCCCCTATATGTTAGAATGGAGGAATATAAATTTTCATGAAAACGCTATCGTAGATAGAACCTAGCTCACGTAATATTTTGTTTCCCTTGTTTATACACCCTTTGCTATTTTCTCATTTCCAGCTTTAGTTTTAAGCTCGCGTTCATTTGCAACTATGTTTTTATGTTGAATAAAGAGTCAAATCGATTATTTTGAGTTTGTTTGCGGAGTAGTAGCGAAAATTTGATCCGGAGTAAAGGGTGTATGTATATCTATGTGATGGTGGTTCTAGTTTTATAATGTTTATAGATCCTTTACTCAAATTGAGTTTTTAATGTAACGGAATATTATTTTCTCAAAAGGGTTTTACCGTTAAGTAGTGCCAATGTCGGCCTATCATGAGGTACTGAAAATGGATTTTGTTTACTTTTGGAGATAGATCCTTTTCACGTGTTGGTACAGAATTTTATTGAGAAGAAAAGGAATTCGGCTTGTAGAATTGAGATTTATAAACCAAGGTTCTAGATCAAGGATTTGGGACTCCAGATCTCAGATTTTAGATTCAGATTTTGAACTGTGTTCAAGAACTTGGTTCTCTTTTGAACAATTTCATAGTTTCATTTACTAGGTGAAATATATTAAATTCGATAGATTTCTTTCGAAAATGGAATTCACAAAGAGACGTTAAGCTATAAATTCAACCTCCCCGTAAGAAGTTGACAATAAGATCTAGACTTTCTCATTCGGATCCTGTCATATTCTGAGATTATTCAATTGCTATCAACAAGATGTGCTATACGGTGTACCACATTTTAAGTCTTGCTTGCCATGCAAAGTGCCGTGATGATTAGATATAAGTGTGTCCAAAAATTGCAGTAGGATGCGATTGTGTTTTAAGTAGCACACTCGAGCAACCAATAAAATCATTAAATAAAAATATGAACTAAACACCCTTTTCAATTTAGCAGCAAAATCAAAACAATAAATAAAAATTCTAGTAAATACTATAAACAAAAAAATACAAATAATTTTCTGTTGTGGAGTGCATCGATGTCGCTTTTGAGTGGGTACATGTCATAAATGAATACATGCATGTTGTGTTTACTTCAGGTGTTCCCATATATCTACGATTTTTGCTAGGCATCAAAAGTACACCGATTAACGCGAATTTGTCTCAAAAATGAATCATTACTACTAACACAAACGAAATATTCAGTGTTTCTTTTACTTTCATCGCACAAAAAAATCCTTTTATTTACTTTTCATTTTTTAATTATACGTTGATTATAGGACGAGAAGAATCAACTACTTGTAACCAATATTTGGCTTTCTTTGGTAAGTTAAGTAACACATAATAAGCTAAACGGGAATGCACATACGGCTGATGAAAAAAAAAACTCCCGCTAACGGGTTTGCTAAGAAAACTATTAATTTGACAAAATTGTCTTTTTTTATTTTAATTTGGATAGTTTCATTGAAATATCAACGTATGTGCATTAAATCTACTAACTGTAAAAAACATTTCTATAATACAATCTTATCACAACAATTGTGGCTACATGTATCTTTTCTCTTTTGTAAGATAAATTTTCTCACTTTCACATTTCGGCTTTCGCTTATTCCCTCGACTTTCAAATACCATATCATCTAAAGCTGTACATATTGTAAAATCATATTGACACATTAGAAAATGTACATAGTTACATATATTGCTAACTTTTTTGTGTATCTTTCGAATTGAATTACTACACAATGTGTAACAAACGGGCACAAGACCTGCGTGCTTACATTACTATGTTGATTTTAGTGTCGGCTTATGTTATTTTGTACCCATGCAAAGATGCTAACCAAATAGATGAAATATCGCAAAAAAAATCTCTTCGTAAATTCTCTAACAATAAAATAAATCTAAATTTCTAGTTGTGCACATTTCAGTTATATTTTCCTGACAGATGTGGAACAACGCTGGATCTGTATTGGATTATGATCAAACAAACTGTTTAAAGTTTATACCAGTTTAGACATAAATCGTCTCGCTAGTAGATAATTCGAGCCAGCGTAGACAGAAATCTGTCTCAGTTCTAGAATCGAATAAACTGCCAAACGAGCCTTCAAATCAAGACGTTATGCCCTGAGCATCTCTCCAAAGGAATGCAGAATTACACTGCACAATGGGGAAAAAGCGTATAAACCGCGAAGAAATTCTATATCTTGTCTTCCACTCGAACCAAATCTATGAAAACATACATTCCTTTTGTAAAAATTTCCGAAAAACTGATTGGACATTGTTTCAAACGCTGGACGAGCTATTTTCCGATATTTTGTAAACAATCCAGAAAAACACTGATTAAGACTAGAAAATTTTGAACAAAAATAAACCTATCTTTTGTGATTTTTTTTCCAAGAAATAAAATGAAGGTGGTTTAAACTGCCACACGCTTCAAAAGATTAAATTATGGCCCTCAATCCCCCTATAATTTTCAATTAATTTTGAAAACAGTAAGTTCAGACTTGAAAATGTTCATCCAAATGAGACCTATCTTGTGTGATTTTTTCGAGGAATCGAATGAAGGCTATTTGAGCCACAGCACGCATCGGGAAATGGAGTATCGACCGTTTTACCCTCAATTTCCCAACATTTTTAATATAGTTTAAACAACAACATGATTCTATCCCTGTACAAAAAACTAATATATGTATGAAAGACTAATTGGTGATCAAAGTTTCAGCGAAACTATCAACGACTTTTCTTGAACCGATTTTAACCAAAAACGCTGTTTACGTATCGAAATGTTAAAAGAGTACCTAAACTTTAAATACAATACAATATAATATAGTATTAAGGGGGAAAAGATATGTAACCAATAGAAAGATACGCATAGTATGTTAAAAATTTAATTCATCAAATGATCGTATGAAACTCTCAAAAACAGCATTTACCAAAGTGAAGGTAATATACAGACATATTTTTAACTTCTGGCTAAAGCGATAAGATTTATACGAATTGGACAACATTCGACATCTTGATTGTACATACTGAAAGAATGCAAGAGAGCACAAGTTTTGGTATCAACGCATGCAAACCGTTGCCAGTGACGTTGATTTGATGCTTCTCTCACTGGTGAATCATTTCGAATACACCATCTGATTTTTAGCAATCTGGTTGCACTGCTGGTTGCACAGAAAGAACACAAGGCTGTTTTCTCACTTGAAGCCCGCGCGGTAAAACAAATTGGACGAAATCGTCTTCAAATTGCAGATTCTGGCGAAGTTTTAATCATTTTCGATTTAATCCGACTTCAAGTAAGCTTTTTTACGATCGTTTACTTATTTTGTAGGAATTTCATTTCGCAGTAACTTTGTCAACGACTTGAGCTATCATTTCTTATGCGATTTTATGTTTGCTGGGATTTTACTTTATAAGCTCCGCGAACAGCTTATTGAACTTTTGATAAAATCCCACTTCGACGAAATGCAAAGCTTTTAACGTTGATATTACCAAACAACATGTAATCATCATAAAACCCATCTTTTTATTATTTGTAGATCATTTAAGGATATCATTGTTAAATATTATATTAAAGTTCTCAAGCCACATTAAAAATCAAACATGTTAACTAGAATCGCTCTTTAAATTTATCTCTCAATAAATGCAAATACTAACTAGTTTCTTTTTACTTCAACAAACAAAATAATTGCATGAACTACTTCCTAAGAAGAAAGGAAAACAATTTTTAGTACTTCTAGTTGTACGTTAGATCCTTAGAATTACCTATCACCACCATAGTTCCAATTTCATCGTTTTGTAAATGTGAATCTCTGTAAAAGCTGCTATCGCATGTAGCCTTTGTACGGTTGCTTACTGTTCATCCTTTTTTCACTCATAATACATCACAATTTCAATATAACAAAATGCAGTTAGATTAACAACTATCGCCGATAAAATAACGAACAATTCACCTTCAGGAATGGAACGACTATAACTTGAGGTGGAATGAATCTGAATACGGTCAAGTCAGAGACTTAAGAATCACACCCAATAAACTGTGGAAGCCCGATGTTCTGATGTATAACAGGTATGTATAACGCATTATTGTAATTTTTTTCAGGATTTATGCACATAGATAGACAGCAATAATGTTGAAGTATTAAAAACGAATCGGTAGGGATTTCAAGGGAGAAATAAGGATAGGGGAGAGTGGGGATACTTGATCCCCTTTTCAAATTTTCACCATATCGGTATCGAATTTTGAATACGGCGAATACGCCAACTGTAAACAAATCCAGATAATCACATATTTAAATGCGTTAAATTCTTTATTTTACACCCGAAAATATTATCTCCTTTTAATTTTTCTCATTTTAGTGACGCTAAATTTAATTTTTTAAATAAGGCGAATAGCTTTTTTTATGAGTGCGTAATCCCACAGTTCATTCGCCCATTTCCCCTCAAAATTTCGTCGCGAACAAAGGGGCCGATAGTTATTTCGAGATGGAAAAAGGGAATTGATGTTTTTGAAATTTGTTTTCCCAGGACGAGGAGAAGCACAAATCAGCATTTATAAGATCGTTGAATGTGCTAATGTGTTAATGTGATCATTTGGACCCGCTTTCAAGCCGAAATTTGCTTGAATATTGCTTCTTTAATGAGTGATCCAAAAGGCGAACAGTCATTTTGCAATTCAAAAGGGCGCTCCAATTAGGCGAATGAACAAAATGAGAGCACCAGTCTGTGGTAAAAGGGCCCACAGTTATATTTATTAATTTTTTGAAGTAATCAGTACGGAAAAGCTATATTGATCGATCGGGTGATGAAGTTAATTCAATTTGAAAGCGTTTTAGCGGCTTATTTAGGAAAATGATTGTACGCAGCTAAATAGGAAATTGATTTTATTTTCTGAAACTTGGAATGCGTTTTTCTCAAATAAAGGTCTTGGCGCGTTCGCCGTATTCAAAAATCGATACCGATATCTTTTTGGAAAAATTTAGCAACTCGCCGTCTTTTACATTTTCTGACAGCTTGTAACTTCAAGTTTCTATGCTCCAACAATAAGAACGATACTTGAACCCGTTGATGAACTAGAAGCTTTTTCGTGGGAGTAAAAAAATTGCGATTTTTCTGAAGTTAGGGGAGACTTGATCCCCTTTTGAAGGAGACTTGATCTTTTATTCAGGAAGCCCTAATCCTTGCATACAAACCAAACAAAACCCCAAGATAGAATGTTAATTGACTATTTTAGTCATGTTTGTCCTCATTTCACAATTTATAGCAGACATAAGAAGAAAATTCTATAGCTTTGTCTCAACGCTAATAATATTGCATACTTAAAGGCGCTTTTTTATAATTAAGAGAAAATTAATTATTTTTTCCCTTTTCTTCAGACAATTGTTTAATAAATATTAGTTTTGGGATAATAATATTAGTAATTTCGTTACATCAATCATAATGATCAATTCAGAAGAAGAATATGCTGTTTGGAAGGGGAATCAATTATACCCAACTCTAGGGATCAATTGTACCCATAATCAACATTTTAGAAAACTTTTTCTTAAAAAAAGTTGAGAGTTTTCCATTGCTTTGAAAATATGGCATTATGAAGTTCATTTTACACTCGAACGATTGATATATTGGAACAAATATTTTTTTCATTATTTTCCCATGTAAGGAACATTTTAAAATGATGAAAAAAGATCTTCAAGTTACATTTTGTGAAATTTTTCAAACAAAGTTCAATTACTCAAACAATTATTTTGTTATTTTTTTTTTTAATGCAAGCATTGTTATTTTGCTCATTTTGGCACATTTTTCTAGAACATTTGATCTTTGTAAGACATTCCAGTTTCGAGATATAGCTAAGGAATCAAGTATCCCCAGGGATCAAGTATCCTCATTCTCCCCTACTTATTTTCTAATTGTTTAGAGACCACTGCGACCAGGCTTCCTGATATACTGGACTTTTTATTGAAAGGGCCGGAAGAATTCTGGTTTAGCATTTAATGAGCACACTCATTTATTAGATCCTTCCAATTACACTAGTTGACAGCATTTTTGAACTTAGTAAACTGAACGTCATTTTTAATGTGAAATCGGGCGCTGAATCCGAAAGTTAAATTCAAAAAAATCTCAGTAGAACCGTTTTTAAGTTATGCTCCAAATATGAAATTTCGGAAAAATAGAAAAAGTTCTTGTATTTAGATTAGTAATTTAAAATCCCTCTTTTGCATATTGAAGGTGAATAAATTTTCTATCGATCACTGTTTTTGCGTGTGATCAACAGTATTGTTGAAATTAGTGACTTTAAGATAGGAAAAATTATAAAAAACGCATTTTTTTAGAGAAAATTTTGTTTCAGCAAAAGTTTTAGACTCGATGATAACATTTAAAAAATCTGATTTTCTTTTGCGCTTTAATGTCAATTCATAATAAAAATTTTAAGCGATTATTTATCAAAATCGGTTGAAAATTGAAGAAATTATGGCTACTTTACCATAACAGTATTTTTTGTAGTTTTTAATAATTTAACGAACCGCGGTACACTTATCATAGTATAGGAAGAATGAAACATGGTAAATCTCACTCGCTCTAAGTCAAAATTATTCATTAGCTTACCCGAAGGTCACATGCCAAATTTCAGAAAGATTGACCATGGGGAGGGGTTGCTTGAGTCTCAAACGTGAATAAAATTTTAAGGTGTTGTGCCCGGGAGGAACAAAAAATACTGGTTTTTCATCAATACCTTTTTTCATCACTAGCCGATTGTTTTTTATGGTTGATTTTCTTAAAGCCTAAGTTGAGACAAATATTTCACTCGAAGACTGTAACTCGATTGGATTTGAAACAGAAAAGTTATTGCATTTCATAGATTGTATCTTGGTCCTTGGTATCTGCACCTGTTTTCTTATTTTGATTGGCACTTGAATAGCAACATATTGAGGGATCATATTTTAAAATTACTGTCTTCATTTAAAGATTCGCCAAAAAAAGTTTTGTATTTTTATTTAAAAAAATAAACTTATTAAAAAAATCAACTAGATTATGCTCGATTTGTAAAAATCCGGCCACCTGGAGGGTAAAACAGTTTTCAAGGCATATTTTTCATATAAAATTTAACAAAAAATCAAATTTTGTGACGTGAATTCACTCATTCGCGCTGTTGTAACTCAGCTAGATTTCAACCGATTTCTATAAATTTTAGAGTTTTAGAGTCGTCTTATATTTTTCAGAGAAAATCTTATTTTTTTATTTAAAAAACTGTCATAGTTTTCTCGTAAAATTAAAAAGTTCCCTTTTTTTTGTGACGTGAATTCACTCATTTGCGACTGTTTTTGTTCGCTTTTCAAACCAACTACCTACATTGCATATAAAAAATTATTTTTTCTACAAAATGAAGCCGTTTTTTGGCTTCAAAACATACTAAAAATATTTCCAAAAAAGTACTCATCCATTTATTTAAATTAATGATTTTGTAAAAGTTGTCAAAATATCCACATTTTCCAACAAAAAATTGATTTTCAAAATCATCTCAAACATGTGTAAAAAAACTTTTTTTCTTTTTTCCGTTGGTTTTGTGTGATTTGAATTATCAAAATTATAGACAATTTTGAGATTTATTTTGATACGCGAACGGATAAAAATCACTTTTGAGCGGTACAAGCGCGTGGAATGTGTCATATGAATTTGATGTCTAGGACAGAGTTGCTTTAAAAGGTATTGGCTGTAATTTTATAGAAGACAATTTTACTCTATCTTTTCAATTGAAAAAGTTTGTGTGTCGAAGCCATGGAAAAAATGACACGTCCTAATATATGATACTGTGTAATTAAATCTCATTATTTTATGAGCAGCTTTGCTAAGACACCTTTTGTCTAGATCTTATAGTTTCTAAGTTATTAATTTTGTCTAAATTCCCGTTCTGGAATACTGTGCACTAACGGTTATCCTCCGCGTGATAGAACTTGCTTTTTCAGAGATCGTCGTTCCTGCTCTGCATCCGAAACATCTGACCCTATCAACGTCTACTATCAGAACGTCGGTGGTGTCAATTCTTCTTTGGTTGACTACCTCTTTGCTACATCGTGTTCCTGCTACGAAATCATCACCTTTACAAAAACATGTTCAAATGATGAATAGAGGAATCAACGGAGTTTGGAGTTTTCAACGAAATAGCTACCGCCTCATATAACATCCATCCACCATGCACGGTATACATCGCAGAGTTAGGGGCCATTTACTGGGCGTTGGACAGCGTCGTTTTAAGGCCAGTTGCACACTACTATATTATAACGGCTGCGACGCTATGTCAGATCAAAATTTTTGAAAACGAATACGGCCGTATGCTAGACCTCTCCTTCATTACGAAGGCTTCAGGAATCTTACAATGGATCTAGCTACCGCCCGCCCTCTTGTTAAAGTGGTTTCTCATAACCCAGCTTTACTGGTCTCGCTCGAAGCCACATCCTTCTACAATGACTTCAAGAACGTTGACTTCGAAGTCATATCCATCGTCCTAGATTCCATGGAATGGAATAACGAGCTCGATCTCATTAATCCTAATGCAGCCGCTGTATCTTTTTCAAACATATTGAACTACAAAATCGACCGCCATGTTCCGAAACGAAGAGTAGCTTCCAACCCACTAGCTCCTTGAGTCACAAATCAACTGCGACAACTGGAGACTGTAAAAAGTGTTCTCTTCGGAACTACAACAAGCAAAAGTCCCTCCACACCAAGGACAAATACCACAACCTTAACTCGGCGTGTTTAATTACATGTTTATCGTAAATTTTTGTAAACTAACCATACTTTTGCAAAAATTCAAATTTTATTGCTAAACTTATCGAAAATTTCGCTTCTCAAAATACACTTTTTATATCCTTATGGGTAAAACGCCTTCAGGTAGGCAACGAATTTCAATTTCTTGACTGATATTGCAACAAATATGGCGGCAGATATTTTTTTCGAGTCGAATATTGGTGCAGCTTTTTTAACTCAAACCAGGACGAAATTTGTTATAATTGTGGATTGTTATCGTTATTTGGGAGTCAGCAAATAAAAAGAAAGGCATTTTGTTTTGAAATTTGGGTTGTCTCAAAAGTTAACACCATTCAAAATTTGAGCGTAAAACACGTGGTCTTTTGGGCATTCTGCCCCAATTCTGGTATGATTGTTTTTAGTTTAAAATTGTGGGAAGTTTGTGAAATTTAACAAAATATTTATAGTCTTCCGCAAGTGTATACGAATGGAAAAACGTTAAGTTGTAGTTTCATCAGATTGCGCAGGCTGGTTTACCATAAAACCTTATATGTTACCCATTAAAAATAAGAAGTTTCACGGTGATTCCATTAATCCTTCTGTTTCTAAGAACTTAAGTCGATTTTTTGAACTTTTCATTTAATGAATGATGAAAAAGCTTGTTTGCTACAATATAAAAAACATTGATCGAAGCCATAGGTTAGTGTTTTTTGAGAAAGAATGACATGGGCCATCTTACTCCGCTGGTGCGTCTTGTACTGTTTTCCCCTACATGTTCTCCGTTCACAAAAAAGGAGATAGAAGAGACGTGGAATTTTAAGCTCTGTGTTCGATAGCCAAACTCTTTGAATTGGTTGTCCTGGAACCCATTTTTCATCTTGTAAACAGTACTTTTCCATCGATCAGCACAGATTTTTGCCAAAACAATCCACGACAACAAATTTACATCGTTTGTGCAACATAGCTTAGCCATGAAGACTCAAACTGGCGCCATAGATACTGATCTGTCAGCTGCTTTCGATGAACGGGACGAAAGGTATCAGTTCAAACAGGCAACTACTTCTCGAGGCAATTCTTCGCTTGTTCAGGTGTACCTCAAGATAGCAATTTGGGACCAATAATTTTTGTTATTTCTTTCAACGATGTACTCAATTTTCTTGACGGCTCAAAACTTGCGTATACTGACGACCTCAAACTTTCCTACACTATCAACAGCCAAGAGGACATCAATTTCTTGTAAAGACAGTTAAATGCCTTTGCTCACTGCTGTGACACCAACTGCCTGCTTCCGAACCGCAGTAAATGTGCGGTTATTTCATTTTCTCGCTAGCGGAACCCTCTTTACGCGGAGTACACTCTCGGGAACGAAACCACATCAACTCGGTGTTATCCTGGACCAACGGCTGGAGTTTAAGACTCACACGACAAAGCTTCTAGATGTCTCGGCTTCTTATTTATTAAAGACTAGTATTGTAAATATTACAGTATAGTTCTCTCGATTCTCGAATATGCATCAGCAGTTTGGTGCCCATTTTTTCAGAACGGAGCTGAATAAATTGAGGCTATACAAATCCGGAGATTCTTGGGGAATGCTCTACGACACTTAAACTGATTAGATCAGTTCCGTTTACCCAATTACAAAAACCCTTGCCGATTGATTGACTTAGACACGCTTTAAGTCCGAAGATTAAGGAACCAAAATTTGCAGCTCTATATTCCCATCCGGCTTAAAAACTATGGAGCCAACAGCGCTATAATTGAATTTTTTTTTTCGTAGTACTCCGTTTCATGACATAACTTGACGAACATAATTCCTAAAACTCACTCGGTCCATGGCAAACGTTCTCCAATTTCTCGGACATCCCACATTCACTAGATCACGCTACACTTGGTCTAACCACCTCACTCGTAGCGCAGCTGATCGTCTCGTTCCTAACGAATTCGTAGCTTACATCTGTTTTTCAGGACAGTCGTCCGTCATTCTTGCAACATGCCCTGCTCAGCGTATCCGGCAAGCCTTCACCACCTTCTGGATACTGGATTCGGCAAAGAGTCATGGTTCATCCTTCGCCTCCACAATCCGTTCTCCTGCACGCCGCCAAAGATGGTTCTTAACACTCGTCGCTCGAATACTCCGAGTGTACGCAGGTCCTCCTCGACAATATCCATGTCTCGTGCCCGTAGAGAACAACCGGTCTAATGAGCTTCATATACAGGTAACACTTCGTTGCTTGTGAAGTCCATAGTAGGCACGACTTCCGTTGATTATTCACCGCCGGATCTCACGGCTGGTGTGATTGTCTGCGGTCACAAGTGGGCCGAGATAGACCAAGTCATCGACTATCTCCAGCTCGTCGCTGTCGATCGTGACCTTGTTATTACTGGACAAGCGGGCTCGGTCGGTCTCGGATCCGCAGGCCATTTACTTCGTCCTGGACGTATTAATCATTTACCCAATCCTTCCTGATGCGCGTTTCAGTTCGCGATAGAACTCCTTCATCGCCGCAGATGTTCTGTCGACTATATCAATGTCTTCGGCAAAGCAGATAAGTTGACTGGATATGTTGAAAATCGTGCCCCGCATTTCACCCACCGCTCGTCAAATAACACCTTCTAGCGGCACGTTGAACATCATGCCGGATAGACCATCGCCTTTTCAAAGCCCCCTGCGCGATTCGAATGAACTCGACAATTCACCCGAAACCGCACTGCGTTTCATCCATCGTCGCCTTGATCAGTCTGGTCAGCTTCCTGGGAAAGCCGTTCTCGTCCATGATTTTCCATAGCTCGTCACAGCCGAGCGTGTCGTATGCGGCTTTGAAGTCGATGAATAGATGGTGCGTAGGGACATGGTGTTCACGGCATTTTTAGAAGATTTGCCGTAATGTGAAGATCTGGTCCATCGTTGACCCATGGAGCCGGCTGATGACTTCCCACGAATCTGTTTGCTTGGGCGGAGTAGGATTTTATTTATCACATTATTAAGTTATCATTAGGATCTATGTGTGATCCGTTGATGTTCTAAACAAATTGTTACTAGCCCCCATTCTGCAATGGCTTATTTTGTAAACGATATTGTTTCGCAAAAAATGATACAGCAGAACTACTTTCCAAATGAAATTTTTATGCGCCAACTAGACGGCTCTCAATCATCATCACACAGAATAAGCCAAAACTGGGCCAATCAACAGCATGATGAATTCTTATAATCAATAGTGTGAAGCCATCCCAACTCATCCCACTTTGTTTGATACCGTTTTTTCTCTATATCCCTCAAGTTTTATTTATTTACTGATCACGGTCTACGGCAATTCAATGTCCTACAGACTGATTACTTAATCTTATCTTAAAACTATTCTTACTTACATTGAAATCAAAATACACATACTGTTGGAAAACTGGCCACCGTGCCAGTTCGTTCAAAAGTCGCTGAGAAATAACAGCGAAAACTAAACGTCATCGTTGCCGCCAAAAGGAATCGCACGAGGAAAATTTTCACCATCGTGGCCATCTTTCGTGTCGAGTTTTAAAGTACAGACGGCTTGAAGCTTTAGTGTTGAAAAATTTGTTTGTAAATCCGATTTTAATTTCCGAATTAGTTTTTTTTGGTTGTGCGCGGGATCTATGCACTTGTAGCACTGACCATACTGACTGGACATTCGATTTCGTTTTCTGGATAATTTTCCAACAGTACGCAATATCGATTCCAGAGTGCGCATCGATCGATTTGAAGAAATGCTATCCCAGTTAGGAAATACCACCCACTTTAAAATAAAAACAGGCAATTTCTACGATAAAATCGGGCTAAACATTTTTCCTACAGGGCAATTTTAGTCGAATTTTTCAGGTTCGCCACCTGCCGTCGATATTGCGAACCAACTAAATCTGACCAAAAAAAATTAGACAGAAAATGATTTGTTCTAAGTGTCAAGTCAGTGTGGTCAGTGCTTGTAGGTCTATTTAGAGTTTGCCATCGGTGCATTTGTTGAACGATTTTGTATTTGCAGGAAAAGTTATAGACGCTAGTGATAGATCGTGATAGACTAATATTATGGTAAAACTTATAGATTTGCTCCAAACGATTCGATTATAATCAAGAACTTGTTTACAGGGAATTCTTTTTAAAGCTGATAAGAATCAGTTGTCAGTCAGGGAAGAGTTGATGCGTATAGGGTTACTGATTTGTGAGTAACATAACCAAACTTTATTTTAAACATAATGTTGTCTAACGCGCAATTTTGTCTCATAGATTTGAAGCATCAAAACGTCTTCATTATCACAACAAATATATTGCTATCAAAGCCAATGCACCTCTTTTATTACCACCCTGCTGTCAACACATACACTTGGTTGAACAATTTACAAGATATGTCAAACAGGTTATAAAATTCATTCTTACCACAGTTGTTCAATCTCAGAGGCTCAAAACCCCATAAGGAACGAGAGGGGACATGAAACGGTATCAATTCCACGAGGCTAGCACTATCAATATTACCGGATATGACGTCGAATATAAACAGACAACGAAGTAGTATGATACGTGAACCAATCGGTTCGATGTTTAAGATTCCACATCGAGCATGGTAATGTGGTAGGCGATGAGGTTCGTTCCATGGTAGGTTAGGCAGTGCGTATCTCAGGAATCGCTTTTGAACTGACTCAAGTAGCTTCAATCCTCCGATCGTGTTTGGTGCCCAGACTTGAATATTGTACTCCAATTCAAAGCGAACAAGCGAGCAATATAAAGCTTTGAGAGTTGTAGTGTCACTGAATCCTTTGGTATTCCTGACCAAAAATCCTAGGACTGTTCTTGCTTTTGCCACCGTTACAGCTAAATGTTCCTTGAATCCACAATAACACCAAGATCTCGAATAGACTCAACTTTTTCAATAACCACATTATCAGCTGTGTATTGATGCGAAATTACAACCCTACTTCTGGTGAACGTAATAATCTTACTTTTTTTAAGATTCACTTATTGAGGTCCTGCTGTAGTGACAGGCAGTCTGTGTAGTGAGCTATTGAGCGGTACATTTTGAGATCGACTGCAAAGAATCGATAAGTTCACAAAGGTCGTCCATGAAGAGGTTGGACAAAAGTGGACCCAGATGGCTGCCTTGAGGAACACCGGATGGAACCATAATGTTTCGAGATTTGATGTGACCTTGTCTGACGAAAGCAGTTCTGTCTTGAAGATATGATTCAAGCCATTTCACCAGCCAAGTTGGGAATCCCATTTTATCCAATTTATCAATCAGCTGCTTGAGGGGTAGTCGATCAAAAGCTTTGGAGAAGTCCACGTAGGTTGCATCCATTTGCGTCTTATTTGCCAAAGAAGTGCTAACTATTTTACTACCCTTGATAAAATAGTATCATGACTAAACTTGCTTATAATAAGAATGGTTTATTTTAGAAAAAAAAAACTGATATTGTTTCTTCAAATAATAGACATTAGCATCAGGCACACCCTAGCATATAATGAACAGATATCATCTTATTTCAACGTGCTGAAACCTCCATGGCCTAATGCATCCGTTTTCGTTACAGTGCTGATGAAGGGTTCGATGGAACATACCACACGAACATCGTGGTTAGAAATAATGGTAGTTGTTTGTATGTACCACCTGGTATCTTCAAAAGTACTTGTAAAATAGACATCACGTGGTTCCCATTTGATGATCAACACTGTGAAATGAAATTCGGCAGTTGGACGTATGATGGAAATCAGGCAAGTCTACATTGTACAATGTTTTTGTTTGGATGTTTTTATGCAACTTTTCATTGATTAAAAAAACCGGTCTTTATACAAAATTTATGAATAAAATCAATGTCTATTCCAGCTCGATCTGCAATTAAATTCTGATGATGGAGGTGATCTATCCGATTTCATCACTAATGGAGAATGGTATCTGATAGGTATGCATTGAACAAACTGAAATTAAATTCACCATTTTAATGTATATTCGTAATTTTCTTTTTCACAGGAATGCCAGGGAAGAAAAACACTATTACATATCAATGCTGCCCCGAACCTTATGTTGACGTAACTTTTACCATACAAATTCGCAGACGCACATTATACTATTTTTTCAACTTGATTGTGCCATGTGTCTTAATTTCATCGATGGCTTTGTTGGGTTTCACGCTACCACCGGACTCTGGAGAAAAGCTTACATTAGGTAATTAACGAATGGTTCTATTTCAACGCTACGAATCGAACGACAATAGACGGATTTATAGGCAACCCCCGATCGTTCGGCTGATATAAGTAAACCAACCATTCCATTGTTCATATTTTGTGTTTTTTTTATTACCTTACATTAAAGAGATCACCATCCCTCTGACATCTTTGTAGAAATTACTTGTCTTAATGTCAGTGGCGACCCATTCATCTGTTTAAATAAAGCACAAACGGCTTTTAAGGGTTTCTAGGTTGTTTACAAAACCGCTGAGGATTTCATTCAAATGGAAGCCATTGAAAAATATGTCCCATGGAAGCCATGTTTTTTAAACTGTTGTAGCCTATTTCTTTTTATAACACTGAGGTAAAAAGAATAGTTTCCAACGCTACATCGATGCTTTATGAGTCGTGTGGAGGAAGAAATTTTCGAGCCGTCCTTATGGCGTGGTTAGCCTTACTAAAGTCCTCTGGCTTGGCTTTCGGGTTCATTCGTCTTTATTTACATTTTGTTCAAGCTTAAATTTAGTCTCATGACCTTTTTGGAGGAATAAAGCCAAATGAACTTAGCATTTGCTTGACCGAAGGTTACGCTGGACCTACATATATATTTATTTTTCTTGATCTATGGATGAGAAATAACCATACATACAAATATCTTAAAAACTAAGTTATTGTACTTATGTCTAGTTTAAATTTACGTTTGGTCACATTCAAATCAAACAGATAGTACACTACATTGAAACGATCACAGCATTTGTCGAACGGGTGGTTTCGACCACGCAGTAGTTACGAGAAACTGGCGTTGTCGGAGTGTCCTCGTGGATACGTATTAATTGACACGCTGGAGTTTGTAAGAGGAGTCCACACGATAAGTCAGGGTGTCAAAAATAAAAGTTTGCTGAAGTTTGTTTGTATAGCCGATTATAAGCCGAAAAGTCGACAGGTCGAGTGGACGTTACGCCGAAAAGTCGCTATGTCGAACGCATGTTAGACGGGATGGAGCAATAGGAAGAACTAATGAAATTATTTTTTTCGGCTATATCGGTGAAATGTTATAAACTTAATTGAATGATTAATGGCATTTCGGTGAACTATACATTCTAATAGGAAGAATATTAAATGAAAGTCTTGTGCGGCAAGAAGTTTTCTCAAATCACGCTCTTGGCTCATTTTTAACACCTTTCATGCTTCCTAATCTAATCTATCCGTCTATAATTTTCATTACTTTCATTTGATATTCTTCCTATTAGAATGTATAGTTCACCGAAATGCCATTAATCATTCAATTAAATCATAAAAATCAGCGGTGATAATCTGTTAACACAAAATCAATTGGCAAAGAAAAAAGGGGGGGAAATATGGGGAACTAAAATGCAGTTCACTAATTGATGGCATGGCTTAATAAGTAGGGACGTTGACGGTTACTCACATGCGTGAAACAATAAAAAGTAGTAGCGCTGCCGTGCAAACAACGAAACCCGAAAACAGTTTACACATCGATCGAACCAGTACTCGCAATAGAAAACTTCATTTGAGCCGGCCGTACATTTCCTTTTGTCCGATCGGGGTACGAAAAACACGTGCTTCGATCCATCCATGTATCATTGTATAGATCAATGCAAAGTCAGTCTATCGTCTTTGCTTCTTCTAGACAATAATACGGCGTGGAACAAATGGTCTTGTGCGGCAAGAAGTTTTCTCAATTCACGCTTTTGGCTCATTTTTAACACCTTTCATGCTTCCTAATCTAATCTATCCGTCTATAATTTTCATTACTTTCATTTGATATTCTTCCTATTAGAATGTATAGTTCACCGAAATGCCATTAATCATTCAATTAAATCATAAAAATCAGTGGTGATAATCTGTTAACACAATGTTATAAACTTTAAGAAAGAATAATTAAGAATTGAAAGATTATAGACGGATAGAAGATTAGAATACTACCTTGCAGTGGTTGATACGGATAGAGTAGTAGCTCCCACCAAACAATAGTAGGCCATGTGGTTCGCCCCATGGCCATGTTTGTTCGCACTAAAAGTTTCCGTTTGTGGGGCGAATCAAGCATGGCTTACTATTGTATGGTAGCTACGACCACACCAATCCATCCGTATCTACCACTGCAAGGTAGAAGGCAAAGAGATGACAAAAGTGATGAAAAGTTTCTCAAATTAAAATTACCCTTCTTTCCTTTTTTACATTCTTTCTCAGAGAATATAGCATTTCACCGATATAGCCGATAAAAATAATTTCATTAATAATTTTACGGTGATTAACTCTTCATTTCGGAAGAATTAACTGTATTTTGACGCTTCACTTATATGGATGTTTTGCGACTTGGCTGTACCCGATCAGGAGAGCATATCAAAATAATAACTCAAACATATCTCACCAAGATATTTACATCTGATTCAGTTATGATTAAGTACTCCAAATTTTCGATCATAAGTTTCTCCAATCCGAATTATATCTTATTCTGATTGACAGACTTGAATGGGGTTGAGCTCATTTTCAATTATCAAGATTTTTTTTAGGATCGTCCTAAAATAAAATGGTTATATCTTATTTTGATATACGTACAACTTTTTCTGAAACACGGACATCGAAGTCAACGGCCCAAACCAAACATTAATGAGTTTCGCTCAACAGATCCATAAAATTTAATGCAATTTTATGGAATCCAAAAATCGGGCATGGTTTTAGAAAATAATGTGGTTTATTGACATCCCACTAGAAAATTTTCTCGTAGCACTCATATCTTGATAAGATATAATTTTCATAGGTTTTGTTCTGCCCAATATCAAACTATGCTATCTGAACAAGATATAATCTTGAAAGGAGCATATCTAAAATTGATATAATTTAGCTATGACCGCATAGATTTTTTGATATAATTTAAGATATTTTAACATCCTACGAGTAGTGAATAATAACTCATTTAGATAGGAATAAATTAGTATCAAAATATCTCATCTTGATATAATTTTATTTTTCCCTCCTGATCGGGTAGCCAGAGATCATGAAATAGCCGATGGTACACCCCAAACAGCCGAAGCTCCAAATCAGCGGTAATTCCATAGTCATGTGCATTCGGCATCACATCCGTTGAGCCTTATGTCAATTCGACCTTTTCTACCGAATGGATTAGCTCGCCTCTACACAAAATTGATTGATTTAATGTTGAACATTGTGCTCGACTTTTATGGCTCTAAGATAAATGTGACCGACTGCGTTAATTTACAACCTATGCATTTTAAAGACTATTTGACGATTATACGAAATAACTTGATTTTTTTTATACCGTGAGTTATTCCATAAACCAAGGTCTGTATTGTCTTTTATTTCGAAAAAGATGTGGTCACTGCTTGTAATTTGATTTTGAAAGGATTCTTTTTGAATTTTCCCCGACTAATTTACAGTGTTCCAGGTAATGAAATGGAACACAAGTGTCATACAAATTTTGAAAGGTTTTCAAACATGCACAGAAATACTACACAAAGCTCTACAAAGTGAAAAAGAAAAATCCGGTAATAAAAGCAAATATTGATAGACGGAAAAATGCACAACCAAAAGATGGCAGAGATGTGAACCAAAAACCTAACTTGGCCCAAGTCTCCAGTTAGTAGTAATATCACAAAGCAGAAGTTTCTGACGCAACATCCGTCCGATCGCAATTTTGTTCTATTATGTATATCTTGATTCTCCCTTACCAAATAAGGGTTCTTATTCATGTTGAATAAGAATTGGGTTAATGGTAGGACTTGCTAAGCTATATTTTTCCAATATATCCAATAAAGTAAGATAAAGTGATAACGATATCGCATTTATGAATAATAAAATTAACGTGTAATAGAGGAGCAAGCTTTTCACGATTTATCATAAATATCGGTGCTAATACGTCCATACCAACAGCACAGCTAAGGGATTACGTTCACATGACACCTGATTAAAATACTATCGTACAGGTTGGCATTTGAGATTGGAATTCACCAGGCAACGGATTCCTCTATTAGTCCATCAGATAATGTTTCCAAACCAAATGAAACCATTTGCTGGTCCTAGAATGACATTCTGAATGCAACATAAAAACGGTATTCAGTACAACACGCTTACTAATTCTGAATGTTTAGTAGTACCTTGTCTATTATTATTTCTAAAAATGGATTTAACCATCGAAATTCAAAATTTCACCTATCTATTAAATGTTTGCATGCTCCAAATTCACTTTATTTAAGTAGCTTTCCTAGAAACCATGATGGAGGAGTCGTTCTGAATGATGCGGAAACGATGAAAGTGTTCTAAATAAATATCTTTTGCAACAATGAATACATACATACATGTAGCTGATACTACTCTTCGGATAACTGAAAGTTTCTGATTTTTCAGGCGTGACCATTCTACTATCCCTTACTGTATTCCTGAACTTAGTGGCGGAAACATTACCTCAAGTATCCGATGCGATCCCTTTGTTAGGTAGAACATTCTTATTACATTTACGTTGAGTGGAATCTTGTTGATGCATTTTGTATATGTGTGTGTGTTTTGATCACTTACTACATGTATAGTGAAACAGTTTCGGATTGACTTATTGATGTTTACAAGATATCCTCGTTTGCTAATTTTTTCTAACCTAGCTTTAACAATAAAACAAAACAGAAAATCGTGCTCACACTCTGAAAATCTGCTATTGTCTGTTTGGTTTAGACAATCTATAGGTTCAAATTTTTCTATACATCGGAAATCTTTGTATAGAGTCGCATGTGATAATACATAATTGTTAAAACAGTGTGTGAGCCTCTTCTTTATATTTTGATAATCCCATCGATAAATGGTGGATAAAAGTAACTTTCTCTATCTGTCTAGATCAATAAATATCATTTAACGTTCAATGCCATTCCAATTTTATTTGTTAAGCTTAACAATCCTAATTATAGTTTCAACACTGAATTCCACCTCTGAAAAAAAAAAAATGCTTAAACATCCCGATAGGAAGAGCTTGCGACATTTCAAACGTTAAATGAAACTATACCCAACATTACTGCTGTGCATATCAGATTGTTTCATACTTGAATGAAAATAGAAAGACATTTTAATCAATTGTTTCCCATATTATAGATGAGATTTCATAAAGTCGCCCATAGGATATGTTGAATTCTTCCACTTGAAGTCTCAAAATACGATTGGGCGAATTACAAGGATTTTACAAGTTCGAGTAGGTTTATATTCCGACAGTAAAAAATTGTGGATTTCTAGCTCCTTGATCTTACTATTGGGAACTACCTATCACATTACATCGTAGAGTTCACAAAATGATTTTTATTGTTGGTTCAGGTGGTGTTTGTGTATTATATATAACCATCCAAAAAAAAAATCAAACTGTTTTGGGTTCATTTGGGGCCCAATAACAGCTGGGCCATTTTTTGCAAAATATTCAAAGTTTTTATGGGAATTTGTATGATAAAAGTGAGAGCTATAGTCGAATGCTTATCAGAGTCCATGGCCAATCATGCAGAACATCGATGTAAGCGGTCGCCATCTACCGCTTCAGGACAGCAAACCGTGGTCCTGACCCTTGTTGCACAAAATATGTACTTAAAAAATATCTTTCTGTGTACTATCAATGGCGGGTCATATTGAATCGCATTGCAAGCTGGGTTTGAACGGATTATAGGATATTTGAAAATCTTTCAACCAATCGATTGTGAAAAAAACACATTCCAAAAACCTTGAAAATAACTTAACAAAACTCCGGGATTCGAACCCTGCCTAAAAATTAACAATCTCATATGCCAACCTCGATACATCCGATCAACATAGTACTTGATGAACATATTCTGAACATTGATTCTCAAGATCAAAATATATTCGTTAATTGATTGCCAAATGTTTTGTCTTGAAAGATAAATGAACGGTTAAGGGTTCGAGTTCTAAGGAGGTTGTTCCGAAAAAGCATTAACTTTTGCAATTACTCTGCTACAAAAGCAACATTAGAAATTCTATAGAAGTAAAATATATCAAACAATTTTAATATTGCTCTAATGGTTTCATTCTACGCACCTTCTTTGAACAAATAATAGATCTAAAATTTAATTTCAGGACTAACTATACTGGTGTCTCAGACTGTATTTTCATTGTTAGTCGGTCATGTCATAACAAAGACTAGTGAAGCAGTGCCACTATTAGGTATTATTTCACAATACAGTATCGTATAACATAATTAGCCTTAACCAACTAATCAAATTATATATTAAGGAAATCGTTAACTAATATAGTTCAGCTAAATAAAAGGATATTTTAAACCCGAACTAAAGAGAAGATAAAGAAATCTTTCAATGAGCAACTGAAAATAAGATACGTTTTAAATACTGCCGAAACCAATTCCATGATTGTTAGCTCCTACTATCACTGATATCTTATCAATTACCAAAAATCCATCGGCCTTACTCTAATGCATGATAGAAATAACACTTGCTAAATCCTTCTATGATTTACCTTCACTTGTTTCGTTTTTTTTACAGTTGCTTACTGTGGAGCACAACTTATCAATACATGTGTTAAAATAACAATTCGGAAGCATTCGTTCGATGCTTCGGCGTAACAATGATTCTGTAATATATTTAAAATTAAATAGTAAACTGACGTAGTTAGTATTGTTTCACATCTTTCTCAGTGTAATTATTGGTGCCTGGATAAATGTTATCCATCATTGCAGCATTTCAACTAACACTCACAGAGAGTTGGACACTAAAGTTATTTGTTTATCTAAGGTGCCTGAAATCGTACAAAAGTTTGATGCACACATTGCGAATCAAAATATTGAATTTGTAATACCATTGGATAAAGCATAAATTGTTCAATGGCCAAACACCTAGCACAAGGGAAAGTTTTGATTTGATTTAAAGCATTGCGTTAGCCATGAATAAGAAAATTGTGTTTTTAAAATATTTTAAATCGAAATGAAAGCAATCTATTGTTCTGTGCTGAGATTGATACCCATGCTTTGAATTGTTTTTTGTGAGATTTTTCTCAATAAAAGATTGAATTGCTTTTTGAATATCCTATCATCTGGTTCCCTTCCGAAGGAACCGAAGCTTCATATGATTATTTCTGTAGTTGTTTAGACTAAAAACCCCAAATGGCGTACATGTCGCAAGCTCTATTTAAACAAAGTCAATATATTTCAGAGCATATAAAGCCACTTTTTCCCATTCCCACAAATTTTGGTTTTTAAAGAATGGTATTCGGAACAACACAACAAGATATTTCAAGCCACTCTGAAACAGAACAATCTATATTTTTAATCGAGAGTATAATACTTTAGTTTCGTTAAAATATTTCATTGAATGGTATGGCTCATGAACTGTTCTCACTCTGTTCTATGTTAATTGCTTGCAAGTGTCTGCCAACTATGAGATTATTCCAAACTCTACTAAACGTATGTCGATGTATGACGATCCTAACTAAAATGTCAAATAAACTTCTCCACGATTAAATGATAAATTAAACTATAACTATACATGTGCAATTGTTAATCTACAGCTCTAACAACAATTTCAAATGATACCGTGAGTAACAATTGCACTACACAACAAATACTAATATTAAATAAAATATATATAAACTAACATAAATAATGATACTTACCGTAGCAAAACATTTGTGTTATACTGTATGCTTCCTTCATTGGATTGGGTCCCTTCTCTTTCTACTTAGTATCCACTCCTTCGGTAAATGTTTCGTTTAGTTTAACAAAAATATTTCTCTTTTCCTAACATATCGTATTTTCACGCGCCTGTACACAAATCGCTTCACAGCTTCGCACTTCATATTGTGTTAGTTTCTGTTCACACGTAGGCTAATTGGATAACGCTGCAAATTTCACCAAAGTATTACATAAACACTACTGTTCAATGAATCGCTAAACACCTAAATGAGGCTACCTTCTCAAATAAATTCTGTAGCATTTTATATGTTATGCATGATTTACTAGCATTCAATATCCTTAAAATACAAAATAATACAAATTTCATCGCTTCTTTCAGGTACATATTTCAATTGCATCATGTTCATGGTTGCATCGTCTGTAGTCCTCACGGTGGTGGTTTTGAATTACCATCACAGAACGGCGGATATTCATGAAATGCCTCCATGGGTAAGTACCATATGTATGCCTCAAACTGAAAAGTTCAAGTATCACTGAGTGTGGTTCAACAAAGGATTAAAGAGGGAGAGGATTCACATATTCAAGAATACATACATTCGTTTTATAAACATGTTCAGCTCTCTAGATCTCAAGACAGTTGAGCCTTCGGAGGACAAACAGTCAGAAATAGGAATCATTCTCATCACGCTTGGCATAATCATTTTATAAGTTCAGCCGTTTTTTTTTTAAATAATAACGTATGCATTAAAATAAATAGACAAAATTCTCGGTTTTTTCCCGGGCTACCTTACACGCACTCAAAAATCTACCCATGCAGCCTCTATCATAGTGACCAATGAGTCAGCAATAAAATTTGACACCCCTATTGGCGATTTCCAGCAAAACTGTTTGACATGTAGCGCCAACTGATTTTCACTTTTCTGCATTCACGCTTTTTTAGGGGTTGTTCTATTTGTTTTTTTTTTTTTTTTCTAAAAAAACGTTTCTTCAAGACACGGCATGGATCTAAAAATAATTCAGAATCATGTAAATACTGTTTTAAAACTGATTAATAAATAAACTGTAAAGATTCTAATTCCGGGCAGGCTTTCCACGCTGTTGCACTGTGGCACTACAAACACTGATGAACTGATGTACAAGCTAAGTCTTGAAAAGTGTGTAAAGTCCCGACGACCGTTTTGAATCAATTTTATGTTTTTTGGTTGAGCCACCAGATGTCTCCAAGGACACCAGAGAGAACTGTCAAGAAGAAAATGAAATGTAAACAAAACAAAACAACAAACTTTTAGTCAGTTATGAAAAGGTCGTATCTATTTGACGAGTTTAGATCAAATTGATGTTGAAGATTCGTTACACATTTCTGATTTGCATTATCAAAATTTTACGCTTAATGCTGTTTTTCGAATTGCTTCAAACTAGCATGAAGCACTTAATATAAACAGGTATGATGCGTGAAAATGCCCGCTCAGAGAAGCCTAGAATCTGTATTTCTTCGTTGGATTGTTAATTTTAAGCTCAACTGGATAAAATAACTGGTTCGTCTGGCTTGTTCAAAGTTGTTATTTAGCCTCTACGAGAATCGAGAATCGAGGTAAAATAAACCAGATGAATTTACCTTGCTGTGAATATATTGAAGCCGTCCATTTTCCTACGATGTTAGTTTATTAATTTTTGAGATCATTTATAATTGCGCTCTTTCAAGAATCAAGTACTTCAAAAGTTGATTCGGCTTGTTTAAATGATAGCATTTGAAATTATGAATACGTTTCTGGAATTTTATAATTCAAGCTTGTATATGTGTCATTTCGTCAGTCTCTCTAGTGACAATATTATAATGATGCTATTTTTCCCAACTGAAATTTATTCTTAGTTCATCTAATTATATACATAGAGCAATTCATCTAATTGTTTTTAAATTTATTTATTAATGAGCTCAAACACCATTTCGCCCTCTCGAAAAATTCTTACTTGCAAAAGAGCTATCTAGAAACAGTGCCATCTGTTGCGCCGTTCAAAAGTTACAAATCAAGCAATAGATGGCACTGTTTTTCGTCACTTTTTAACGGCTTCTTTAAAAGAGAGCACTAGAAATTTTACACAAGTTTTTGAAGATTTTTTGTTCGAGCTTGTACATCAGTTCATCAGTGCTACAAAGTATTTGGCCAACTGAAAATTAACGTATATAAGTTAAAACACGGGTTTTAAAAGTATACTCGATTACGTAGTTAAACAAACACAAACACATACAGGATCTTAATGAAACTTGATGTTTCCTCGAAGAGATTCCTTTTTCTTAACCTCAAAGCGTACATCTTTCGAAGAAATGATCGCTAGCATCTTACAAATGCTGAAACCAATCAACCAACCCACAGAAAGTGTACTATGTATGCCGTAAACCGGGATTCGATCTCATGCCCGCTGGTTTAGAAGACTTGAAGGCTATCCTCTACGCCACGGGCTGCGGCGAAAGTTGACTTTTTCTTATCTTTTTGTACGATCCAATATTGAATAAATTACCTTTGGACACCGAAATTCTACAATTTCCCCTTTGTCTTGATGTTTCTATCAATAATATCATCCTTTTGATCGCAGAGCTCTCTGAGTGTGATTTCGAGCTGCAAACCGCCAATTGAGGGATGAATGCCCTCATATTCAGATGTTAAAATCCCAATGATCAAATAAATTTGCAAAAAAAACACCTCTATTAGTCAAACTCTAACAACAACCAACGAAAACAGTAAAGGTACTCCGTTTAGAAGCGTGCGCGTTGAAAGAACGGTTGTCCAGCATGCTGAAAACGGACTCCTTTTGGCTACTACAACGTCTTGACACTCGAAGATTACAATCAGAGCATCGAAAGAAAGCCTTTTTCCGAACGGTCGACTATCTTAAGAGCAAGTTCACTGGTGTTGGGAAAAAGTGGTAGAAATTTTGACATTTTGAAAATTTTACCATGCAAAAATGTTTTCAAGATCTTTGGGCGTTGTATTTTTTACAGCACTGTTTCTATTTCAGCCATATGTGATAGATATATTGCTATTTTTGCATCACAGCATGCGAAACTACAACACGTGTTGTGAAAAAACTTGAAGGCCGCAAATCTTGAAAATGTTTTTGCATGGCAAAATTTTCAAAATGTGCAAAAAGTGACAAAATTTCTACCACTTTTTTCCAACACCAGTGAACTTGCTCTAAGCGACGAGAAGCTCCAGAAATGCTGAAGAAGAAGACCGAGGGAAAAGTGGCTGGCTTCATTGCTGTGTGCGCTTAGCCGGGGGAAGGTCGGTGCAATGGGCAAACAGTGAAAAAGTGCATGTCAAACATGGACAAACCTACACACTCATTTGGGGGAACACTTGAACAGTTGTAAAATTGACCCATTATTGCGAACCTCCAGGATCTGTCAAATAAGGGGTCATTTTTTTACTTCAATATTACACATTTTTTGGAAAAGCCCGGAAAAGTTGTTGGCAACGGCGGATTGTAGTAAGTGTTATTTTTTTATGTTTTGTGTTCTGATTTAATAAAATAAGTTTTCATTTACAGGGCCGGACATGGAAATATGGCAGAAACTTTCGAACGTTCATTGCTGGCAAGAGGAAAGTGGAAATGATGCAAAAAATGGCAATTTAAGATCTCCTGAAAAAATACGATTCATCTAATTGGTTTGAATTTCTTGCAGATTTCACCATCCTGTTTCCTGCGATGTTTTGCTGCTGCAGTTTAAATTTCATCTTTAAAAAAGTGTGTAAAAGTGTTTAAATATTTGTGATTATTGATTAAAATATTTTATATTTGATAAATCCAACTCTCGATTTTACTTTTTTGCATGCAACATTTCATGTCACACAAAAAACTGCTCACATCCCCACCGAGTGGGCAAGCGTTTGAAACGTACAGCCTATGTACCCTATAAAGGGTACAAGGCCTGTACACCAAAAAGGAGTTAACCCAGTCTTATCCGATAACGGGTCAAAACTACACTATAAGGGGTTGCGCCAGATGAGTGTGTACATGTTAGAAAGAGGCACTCACTTCCACAGATCTCGCAGCTGCAGGCAAAGACGCAGTGGCTGAATTAAATGGGCCATTTTGCCAAGAAAATTGAGGAGGGATTAAAAAATAAAACGATGAAAAAACTCCAAAAGAGACTCCCACGTACCTATGTTTTTTTCTGTCCGCCATTTCGAACTTTCCGATAAAATGCGCACTGGCCGCTTGGAAAGATGTGGAATATTATTCTAAAAGAGCGCTTATAACAAATTTTTACAACCTTCCATGGAAAATTTACAGAATATATCTGTGTTTGTTTATTTTTATTCAGCATCCGAAAAAAGTTCATTTTTTAATGTATACGTTATTAAACAAATGATATATCCATATGGTTTTTCTCGTGTCTAGTTTCATAAATCGCCTACTTTTTATTTTCAGATTAAGTCAGTATTTCTTCAATGGCTGCCTTGGATTCTGCGTATGGGACGTCCCGGTAAGAAAATTACCCGAAAAACCATATTGATGTCAAACCGGATGAAAGAGCTCGAGCTAAAGGAACGATCCTCCAAATCACTACTTGCTAACGTGCTGGATATTGAAGATGACTTCAGACATACTACTGGTGGAATCACCGGTTCCACTACTGCAATAAGTACATCCGGGTGAGCACGAAAAAAATCGTTCGAACGTTGTCATCGAAAAACTAACCGCATAACTTGAATATTTCAGATTTTCAAGACCAACAACAGTTGAAGAGCACCATTCAATGTCTGGTTGTTCCCACAAGGATCTGCATCACATCTTGAAGGAATTGCAATTCATTACGAACCGAATGCGGAAAGCAGACGAAGAAGCAGAATTAATCAGTGACTGGAAATTCGCCGCCATGGTTGTTGACAGGTAAACGAATTTCGTTGAAATTTTTAACCTCAATTCACCAGATTACAAATCCAATCAACTTATTCAGTCTGAATGCTGAGTTCCAATTATAACATGTTTTAATACAATTTCATTCTAAGGATTTTATTTTAAGAGAATTACACTTTAGCTTAGATTGTACAAAGAAAAATTTAATTTGAAACATTACAATTTAACCAACAAATTGACCTTTATGTATTTCGTTCCAGATTCTGCCTTTTTGTATTCACGTTGTTTACGATAATTGCTACAGTCACTGTGTTACTATCAGCTCCACATATAATAGTGCAATAAAAACGAATTAAATTTTGATATAAGAACTTGTTATATAGGTGATCTATTAAAATTTATAAGATTTTTTAAAAAGAAATCATGTAAATCAAGTTAGAAGTTAATTAGACTATTAAAATAGATTTTAATAAAAACAAAATTGATCAGTTTAAAACTGCCGACAAATAATGATGAACGACAAAATCTAAAACATCACAAGTAAACATCGGATGAATACGTATAGATAAAAATGAATCGATAAAAAATATTTTTTTAAAAACACAACTGATTTGATGGAATAATATCTTTTAAACATTAATCCTCAAAAGAACTCAAGCAACTGTTCCTGCAATCATTACCAAAGCACTATTGGAAAATTACTGATGAGTAGCCTATTCAAGAGCATCAAGATAGAGCGAGACAGAGAGAGAGAGCTGAAGGCAAGCACGCACGACGAAGTCTACTGTTGCGTCATCGAGATATACTCCACCATCTAAGGAACTTGAAGAATTCAAAGAAAAAGGACCGTCAACGGGAGAAACACAAGGATTATGATCAATCATAGAGAATGAAAACAATAACGCTAAGTGTAACGTTATCGCGACAGGAAATGGAATTCATGCACTATACCGTTAGCCGCATAGCAGAGAAAAGAACGCTCTTTTCAACGTATAGTAAAATATATGCTAGAATAGGGTTAGTTTTAACGCAATACAAATAGGGATTATCAATAAACTATTGAAAGAGTCATCTATATGTAGATGGTAAAAAGTTACATCTGATTTAAAGATTACAAGCAGATCAAAGCGTATATATTTCGGATATACGCGTATAACAGTTGTTCAATAACAGAACTACCGATACGAACGAGTAGAACTATTACAAATTACATACAGCGACATCTGGAAACACACGAATTATCTCAGTATAACTGAAAAAGGAATAAATTACGTGCACTGTTTCGTAAAGAATTTAGTTGATAATTACGTATAAGTTTACCAATACTAAACAATAATAGTGGAATATAAATAGTATTATCAAAAATATCTATATTCACATCTGTTGACAATCCTGCTCAAAATTTAATAAAACAAAATTGTGCTAATCGAAGCGAATACATCGTGTATTAAAATACATACGCAGTCAGTCACTACGAATAATGTGGCTGGTAGTTTGGTTGATAACTTCAATTAAAATGCAAAGCATAGCTTGCAAAAGCAACAAAATAAACTTTTGAAGTTTCGTGCGAACAAATTTTATTTGATGTTTTTATACTGAATATTTTCATACTTTTAACACCGCGTGAAAGGTAGTGTCATTTTCGTCTATAGGCAAATGTGGCTTACTTTTTCGAGCGTTTAACGATTTTTTTAAACAGAAGATTAACTCTATATTTCTGAGCCAATTTACCAAAGATTAAGTTTCATTTATCTATACCGACTAAAAACCATCCTGATCTGAATCCAAATGTAACGCTTCTTGATAATATACTGATAACAATATTTTCTACAATCAAGATAATCCAAAACATTATAGTAGTTTATCATATGGATTCAGAACTGAATTATGGTTGCTCCTATCTACGATTAAAATAATTACATAGGTGTTGATCGAATCGAAAATCAAAAAAAAATTAGTTATCAGACTATGGTATCTGAAAAAAGGCATACTAGAAATGCAAACATTATCATCATCGGAGCCTTCGATCACTTTTCGCAAAACTTAATATATCGTGTACACTCAATAATGAAATGTTATCATATGTATCTCATTTAATACAGTAGCAGAGTTATTGAATTTGCGATCGCACTTGGCTCGTGATTACAGCACCCTATACTGCAGCGTACGGCCTTCCTTCGGGAATGGCTGTTACCCCAAGTATTCTGCATAGCATAAATGCATATTACATATATCGACACCAACAAATGCAGTAGAAAATCAAAATAATTCAATGCAA
Source organism: Uranotaenia lowii (assembly GCF_029784155.1). Lineage (NCBI taxonomy): Eukaryota > Metazoa > Arthropoda > Insecta > Diptera > Culicidae > Uranotaenia > Uranotaenia lowii. The sequence goes on along the minus strand of NC_073692.1, from coordinate 249,395,650 downwards.
AACAATACTCACAGTTCTATTAGCTTGAATGATCAATATCCAAAATTCTCATTACAAATCACATGCAAGGAACGAGAGAGAATCTATAACAACAAGATTTGCAACAATATGAATTGCTCTAAATTACATACTTTGTGTTAAACGGAATAAAAACATTACAGCGATGATATACTTTCTCGAATGATTGACAATAATGCTTTTCAACTATCTACTCTCATCTTTCCAACAAGAAGAATAAATAATCAAAGACACCACTAAACGCAAATTAGAAATAAGAAGCATTTTAAGCGAATATGTGCTCAGATTCAATTATTTTAAGTCCAATTCCTACAGTTAAAAAAAGTTTGAAAAGTTTTATAGTTTTTTTTTTTTGTTTTACAGGGTGACAAAAAAGTCCGGTCGCACAGGAAAATCTCCATATTTCAAAGAATCATCAGAATCAATCAGAAAATCTGAATCTAGCTTTTATAGCTTTATTCAGTAACTCATAAAGATACTTCACAGACGATATCTTAGGATAACACCACCTTTCTCTGATCGAACCAGCTTCAGACGTCTCGGAAAGTCGTCGCAAGCGATGCGCACGTGCTCCATCGGCATCTCGTCCCAGATCTTTTTCAGCCTTGGAGTTCTCACAGACCTTGGTCGTCCAGATCGTGCCTTGTCCTCGGTGTCTCCGGTCTCCAGGTACCGATTTATGGTCCGGTACACGAATTTTCGGTTGATTCCGAGCGGTTTTAGGTGTTTGAATATGTGTCCGGGTTTGTACCCTCTCACATATTCAGCGATAACAGCTGCTCTTAACTCTGCCAAGGCTTACAACTCAATGTAAACAAACTGCACAGACACGAAACTCTGCCACTTTGGGCAGCAAAGATAGCCCTTTCATTTGAAATATAGATGGCATCAGAGAGATGCAACGTGTAGGCTTTAGGCGACCCCAAAAAAGTGTGACCGGACTTTTTTGTCACCCTGTACAAGAAGCGTCAATATGTAGACGGAAAACTTATGAAGACATGAACAGGTACAGTTTTCGATTGTACACAAAAACTTTTAAATGTCTTAAAATGATCTTTTTACAGTTCTGTGAAATTGGAAAGATTTTTTTTTGATAAAATCAGCTGGTCAAAGTGAAAACTTGTGCTTCAATACTGTAAAAAAATTGCAAATAAATAGCTTACTTCATCACAAATTTGTTAGATCTGTTCATTCAGATAAGGCATGTTTAATGCATAGCTAGGCGTTATTAGTTTCTGGAGTTTTTTTTTCGATTTTTTTAGGAAAACGTCTCTAAACAAATAAAAACGTCTGTTGGAAGGACTGAAGGGTCGGATAAAAATTGTATGGAAAATGTTTCATCGTAAGTCGGCATGAACTTTTTCATCAATTTGGCAGAGGAACGCGTTTTATTTCCGGCTTTCTGTAATGTTTTTTGGAGAGATGAGAGATATAAAGTTGACGTACTTGAACATTTATATTTTACTAAGCTATCTTGAAGACCTAAATCCCGATTTAGGGAGTTATTTCTTCAACTGACAGTTTTGAAAAGTACAATCTCTTAACCCTTCATTTCATAAAGTTACAAATTCGCAACAGTTAATGTATGGAAAAATAGAAAAATCGTATTTTATTTTAAATTTTTTTTCTTGATGAATACAACTGTTTGAGAAAACTGTTTGAGGAAAAATAAAAAATCATGAAACGAATGAAGTTAAAAATGAGTTAAAATCAAAACAATTAAATTAAACGGGTTTGCTGGATCTTAGTCCTAAATATTTTATGCTTTTATGAATGACATGAAGACGACTGTGTTCTAAACGAAAACTAATATCTTTATGTGCATTTGCTTTTCAAAATTATATGGTTAGGTACAAAAGGTACCGAATACCATACCGGATTTGAACGGATAAATAAAATTGAAGAATTTGCTTGCTTCAGTATTAACATGTAAAAATTACTGAAAATATAAAACCCTGGTTCTAATATATGTTTAAATTAAAAACCGAAAACATATGTTAAAAATCTGGAACGTTAAAATTTTCATAATTTTTTAAAATCACTTATGTATCCTAGATTTTGTAAAATGTACCGAGAATTTCAGCATCTGGTGGAAAGCAAAAGAAGCTCATCCCAATAAAAAATTTAAACCAAAAAAACTTAGTAAAAAATGATAACGAGTTCGAAGCACAGTACCACCAAGGTAGGTTTCTCATAAAATATACAGGATGTATATAGGGATCTTAGTATATGGACAGCTGCCATCTGTGCAGCGAAATGACTAGTCTGTACTCCGCGTTGTAAGGTATCATTTCTATTATTATCGTCAATCGACTGTCTGACATTAGACACAGAGAACGTATATCATCGAGAAAAAAAATGATTTAAACAACCAAAGAGAATGAACATCATTTAAATTTAAATATAAAAGTTTATCGAATAAATGAAAATATCTGCATTGTCTGCATTTGTTACATTTGGTTAGACTGAATCCCCAGATTTCATTTCTACCATTTATCATTGAGTTATTATAAGTGTTCGAACTTTCTAAATTTCGTTGAAACCAGAATGTCGACGATAAACTCGTGAAATTTCTAATATAAGATCGGTTGTTAGAAGAACTGTTAACGTTGCTCATCGTACAGTTTACGTTTCCAGTAATTGTACATATGTAACAACAAACATTCGTTTTGTGTTGTTTTAGTGTAACGGTGATCGATCATTGAAAATCTCGTGTTACAAGATGTTGCTAGACGATATAGTACGATGCAAGCTTGCAGTTTGCTTCATAATTTAACTTTGTTGACAATGACAGATGTAAATAAAAAATAAATAAAACTGCTGAAAATTCACGTATAACTGATCGAAGTAATTTGGTGTGAAACTAAATAGATCTAATTCAAAATGAATCAATAAATAAAACGCAAATCATTATAAATGCCTGTCATCGGATAATGATGTTAGCAAAATTAGTTTCGTCACATTGACGATTTTATTAAAAGAAAGACACGTAAACATAAAAGAGGAATAAATAAAAGGAAATAATTTTGAAAAAAGGTAAAACCCGTTAGAGCAAGTATTAGTTAGCAAAAGAAAACTATTTATGAATGTTATGTAAGAGAATGTTTTGGATAAAATTTAAAACAGATACACACTATTGAATTGAATGTTTGGCTGGTACAAAACATTTATACACTCGAAGATGTAGTCACAGCCCTAAACATTTGTATAAATGTTTATAATATATATAAGTGCATCTATGTAGGGTATTTTTACAAGATTTGTTTAGTATGTTGCAATATGACAAAATGAGATATTATTACGTATACACAAAATTGGAATAAAAATAACTCTGAAAGCATTTTATCGTTCGACCTTATTGAAAAGAAATCCTATAGATATGAAGGAATCTATGAATCATTTTTTCGATTTTTCTGGTCCGGGGGTCGCGTAAAAAGCCTTGAATGTTTTGGATCACTCAAAATTTTAAACTTGACAAATTTTCTGGAAAAAAAACATTTTTTTCAATTTTTTATGGTCGGGGTCACGTAAAACATATTGTTTTTTTTTTTCAAATCACTCACTAGAAAATTTTTCGGGAAAAATCATTTTTTTTCGATTTCGGTGGTCGGGGTCGGGGATCGCATAAAAAGCATTGAATTTTTTAAATCACTTAAAATTTTAAACTTAAAAAATTTTCAGGAAAAAATCATTTTTCCTATTTTTTCTGGTCGGTGGTCGTGTAAAAAACCTTAAATTTGTTACATCACTCAAAATTTTAAACTTGAAAAATTTTCGGGAAAAAATCATTTTTCGATATTTTCTGGTCGGAGGTAGCGTAAAAAACCTTCAATTTTAGAATCTCTCAACATTTTAAACTAGAAAATTTTTCGTGGAAAAATCAATTTTTTCGATTTTTTCTGGTTGAGGGTCGCGTAACAAAATCATTATTTCCGAATTTTTCTGGTCGGGGTTCGCGTAAAAAACCTTGATTTTTTTTTTAATTACCCAAAATTAAAAACTTGAAAATTTTTCGGGAACAAATCTTTTTTTTCGAGTTTTTCTTGTCGGGTGTCGCGTAAAAAACCTTGATTTTTTTTTAATTTCTCAGTTTTTTTTAGTTAATCATTTATTTTTCTTTCGAAGGCTCATTTGCTGGAAGGTAAGGAGCCAAGTGATATTTTACATCTTTCAGGTGATAATAATTGAACATTTTTCGGAAAAAAAACTGTAAAATACGTAAAACCTCGTCCCAAGAAAGAAAACTCTCAAATCCTTCTTCTGCTGTTTCCAATTCTAAATCCAAAAACAGATACAGATATTGGAAATATCAAATCAGTCAATCTCTTTGACAAGAATTGAGTTTAGTTTTTCGGCACTTCAATAACGGTAAGCATTGTCATCATCTGAATCTAACAATAATTTTAAAATGCTGTCTTAAACGCAAATATTACAATCGATGTTCCACAGTAGCTCTAATTTGAGGAAAGTAAAAGCAGAAAGTGATGGTTCAATTAAATATTACCAAACCATCTAGTTTTAAAAGTAGAAGATAAGCTTCTCTGAGAAAACAGCTGTCAAAACAAACTTTATTCAAACATATTTAATTTGAAATATCTGATTGATAGATGTAATACTTAATTAACTTAAAGGTTCGGAAAGAATGGAAAAAATCAAATTTACATAATTTATTGATCGAAGTTCTGACGAAATCCTAAATTTGACTATTTGAATAAAGTCAGGATAAACTCACAGCTGCTTAACAAGTATTTAAGTATAGGCCCAACGTATTTTTCACTTTCTAGAAGGTAAATCCAAAGCAATTGAAGAATTTAGGAGCTCGGAATTTGAAGCAAATACAAAACTCAGAACCATTTGTTCGTGATGAATTTAGACATATAAGGGCAAAATCGTGACAATTTAAAAAAAAAATGTTGTCTCTACTTTTCATAACGTAGCTCTAAATTCTGAAACGTAGAGCTAGATGAATATCAAAAAATTCAATCTAAACACTATAAGTAACTCAAAGATAGATATTTGCTGGAATTCTGCTCAGAGAATTGGAAGTTACAGCTTTTTGTGTGTAAAGGACCGACTTTTTTCGCCCTTGAGCTTTTAAGTGTTACGCAATGAATGGAAAAAATGTAACAAATATGTACCGTTTAATAGAGTGAACATGGACACAAATGGGAAAAATTGTTGTGATTCACAAATCAGGCAATCTAGACATTTTTTTTTTCTCCATTCAGGACCAATTTATCCCTTGATTTATTGTGTAAAAGCAAATATAAATTGAATTTACTTTATGTTGCTTGAATAAATTCAAAAAATAGTTATTTGGAGCATAAAAAAATTCGTCAAACTTCATACCATGACAAGTGTTGTTTGGCATCACTTAAAACAGTAATGTAACAGTAAAATCTAAATTTTATTTGAGTTTTTTGCCCCTAGAATTTGTGATATTTTTTTACTTCCGCCAGACAACCAGTTTCTACCAAACCAACGATTCCCCGAGTCATTCTCAATCTCGCCGCAAAACACAAGTCCTTCCGTGCAAAATTCCGAAACTGTGTGCTCATTCCTTTTTTTCTTCTTACGAGTACAAAATTTCGAAAAGTTAAACGACTCATATTTATATATATTTTATATGAATCCGAGCAAGGCCGGGTAAAACAAGCTAGTTACTAACAATTTGAACTCGTAGCTTGTGGCTCAGCAATACAATCAGATAAAAATGGGTTTTCAACATTTTCAATCCATTTTAACTTTTCTTCTATTCAGTTTTCTTTGATTCTATTATGTCTTATTTTCATTGATACATCAATTTGAAAAGATAAAATAACGCGATATTTGAATGGAATTTTGATGTTTTTCAAAGTACCTTTGGTAATCGGACGATTTTGGTAATAGAACGCACCCTCTGGTCCCAAAAACGTCATTTTAACGAGTGTGTACTGTATTTGCAAATTTGATTGTTTGAAATGTGTTCGCTCATAATCATAATCATGCCCAGCCAGAATGTATTCGGTTGAAAAATTTCACCATCAGATGCAATGTTCAAATGTTCCTGGAAACCAAAGGTTTAATTTAAAACCTCGCAAAAAAATTGGTCTATGTATCATAAAACTACGTCAAATTATTCAAATTATTCAACCGTGTTGTCATTACTTGTTTTACTATATGATTTACTATTTTTTAAAGAGCTCAAGAGCTAATCTAGGATTGACTAATTCGATAATCATCATAGTTCAAAATTATAGGATTTGATCGTTAAATGGAAATTACATCGTGATAATATTTGCAACTGCCATATCACTAGATCATCATGTTGAAAATTTACCCGAGAGCAAACACCTGATGTGCATTTCCCTCGATTATGGTGCGACGAGAAAAAAAAAGATGGCCCGTCAAAGTTTAAGCCGTGATGAGCTTACTTGGAGAAATTTTAATACATTGACTCAGGTGTGAGGTCCGCTAAAGCGAGCGTACAGGTACGTACATATAGCATCGTATTTCGAAGTCCGAATCTTTTGACAACATTCCATGGAATCCAGAAAGCAAGGTTTCCACTGTAATATTGGTGGATACGATACGGGTGCGAGCCCAACCCGTACGAACCCACTCTCGATCAAGAAAATTCATTCATTGAACCAACACTTGAAAAGACTTCAACTCCCAGAGCCAAAAAAAAATCAGACGACGAACCTGCTAAGGCCATCAGCAAGCAGCCAACCTTTTATTTCGTATTCCTTCATCATCTCAATAATCTCAACGATACTTAAACATACACCAAGGCGAAGCCCAGCGAAGAATGTTACCTGTCTTACGAAGACTATGATCAGTACGAGCCAGGCGGTTGAATGTGAAAGGTGTGTCTTGAGCTAATTCAGCTTATTACTCCGTACTTTCTCGAGTTGTGTTAAGTTGTTTGACTCCATTGAGGTTTTTATTTGCTTGTAACTAACCGACAACCTGCTGTTAAGGGATATTGTGATTTTTAGTGATAGTGCAGCTCGAATGTAGAAGAAATCCCGAAAAAGGAATTCTAATTTTTACACCTAGAGGGATAGTGGCGAAAACTGAATACGTTGGCATTTTTCTTTCCTCTGTTTCTTGATCTTGGCATACATTCTTTTCAATGTATTTATGCGCGTTTCGGATGTATCAGTGAAAACGGGCTTGCTGGTGTGAATACGTGGAAACTAATTCAGTGAATAACAGGAATTTCTTTAAACTCGGAATTTTTACGGGCTACATTTTAAAAATTACATGCCTTTGGAGGCCAGTGTCACTTATTACATCCAGGGTACGATTGAGAAAATTTAAATTTTACCTATCGGATGCATCATCCCGTACATTCAAGATCTAGAAAGTGCGCTGCCGTGATGCTGTGCAATGTGCTACGAATGGGTGTGAAAAGTGAAAAGTAACGGTGGCCTAATAGCATGTCTTCAGTACTCGACTTTAAAATAAGAAAATCATTCATCAAATTACTTCTCGCTTCTCGCTAGAAACTAAAGAGGATAATTTCATAGTTGATTAATCAATGGCTTATTTCAATTTTATAGTTGGATCTTATACTTAAAAAAATGAAATAACCATAGGAGTGTTCACCTGAAAGTTTTTCCAGATTACTCAGTATCAATAAGCAGTAAGTATTTATCTATCAGTCATTTATCTATTTTTCAAACTGTAATTGAAAAGTGCTTACTACTAACGTTCAACCGGACAAAATAAAAAGTCGCTTTTCCTATGGAGGAAAAATTTCTTAACAACAACATAAGGCGATCGATGTATGTTTCATTAGGGGACGTATAGCGGATCGCAACACTGTTTCCAGAAACAGGTTTAGTAGGAATTTCTTCGGCTAGCCCGACTTCGGCACTGATGACCAGTTGTAAATGTGCACCACTAGCAGCAGCAGCAGCAGCATCAGTCGCGTACAATATTTATGCATGTTGCACTACACAAAAATGCAGGTTATGAGTGCCAAAACACGTCGAGCCAGTTTTCCAAAGGGACGATGAGGAGGAAAAAACTGTGAAAACAGGCTCAACTCAACGCGTTTGCTTATATTCGGCGGCGGGTTCGCTGTTGGAATCCCGCTCAAGTCTAACGACTGACTGCTGCACTCTTTCGATCAGAGCAGATAATCTTTTGAATGGGGCCGACTAATTCTGAGACCATGAGTTCGCTTTTGTCTGTTTCGTCACCTGACCGTTTGACGCAGGTGACTCAGTGTTTCACTTTGCTCTACATCCGCGGTCTGTGGCATGTTTTGAATATTTGTAAGAACGGAAAACCAAACGTTAATCCGAGAACAAATTAGAATCCGAAAAAAATGAACGCCTGCTTGAAATGTTACTATAATCTACATGTGCTTCTGGAAAGAAAATTCAGTAGATTCAATGAGAAAAATCTGATTCAACAACTAAAATTGGTTTTGCATTAAAAATCAAAAATTCTGCACAAAATTGATTTTATACTTTTTGGAAGATGCATGTACTCTAATTTCAAGTAAATCACACGACATGTTCAATCTTCTTTGAATGTATACGGCTTGTTACTTTTTTCAGACCCATCCAGTTAGAAAATATTCTACGACTCCTAATTATGGATTCATCAAATGTTTAGTGTTGCATTATGTATTAGTTTTTTTTTTTTTCATGGATGTTCCAAGAAAGCTCAGTCAAAAAACTTCCTAATGAAATTTAGGGTTTTAATGTTGACACTCCTCGCTGAAAATCGCTATACATATCTCACTTCTCAGTTGTTATATATGTATCTAAGTATAATATTGGCAATTTTTCAACAATTTAAATAGAATTGCATTTGAATTAGCCAAAGCTGTTTCAATTACTTCAAATATTGAACATTTATTTGTAGACATCTCAAATACAAAAATCTTGTTTGGAAACTGTGTCAAAGTTGACGAAATCACAGAAAAATCTTCAATTTCACTGACTTTTAACGAATTTTCATCACAGAATCTGTGTCACAGAACAGAAAGTTTTGGAAATTTTCACAGATTTCACAGAATTTTTCAAATACTGAAAGTATTTTCAAATAATGATAATTTACGTCAAAATAAAGTTTAGAATTCTAACTTTGAATTCAAATTTGTTGTTTCTTTATCTGCAAACATTTTCAATAAAACTCAATTCCATGCATTTTTTTTAATAAAACCCAGGGTTTTTTAAAAAAAACTTGAAAAACGAACTCAAGTACTACTTTACATTTGTAAATTTCAGCTGATGTATGAGTTCAAACTGGCATTGGGTAAAAATTATTAACTTTAAAAATAAACTAAAAATAACTTTATCTTGATTGTGAAACTCATTTACCAGCTGAATCTTAATCTCAATAAATATCAATTCTGAATCCGAATTTTGAACCTCAATTCAAACTTGGAAGTTCGGATTTGATTCCGAATTTCAATACGATTTCTTAAATGTACAAAATAATATTTATGAATTAAGCGTCCAAGAACCAAGAATTGAAATTTGTTTCAGAGCTCTCAATCGTGAATCTATAATTTTTATCCTGATATTTAGGGTTTCAATCTGAATCCATTATTTCAATTATTTATTTTCAATCCGACTTGTGAATTAGAATTAAAATATGAATTTCTGATGACAAATCTGATTCTAAGTTCCAATTACAGACAGCTATTTTGAAGCTTTGAATTTTCTGAATTCTTCGTAAGAATAAAGTTTAAGAACTTCAAATCTGAATATGAAACAAAAACTCAGGATGGTGTCTTTTTTTCATATGCGGAAAATTAATGAGAAAATGCTAATGAATTTCTAACTTACTTAATGATCCAGTCGATTCTCCGGCGCGTAGGGCCGTGGTAAAAGACCTCCACTGTTGACGATCCGGAGCCACCGTCTTCACTTGGTCCCAGTTGAGGTTATCGTCGACAGCTCGGATTTCCGCTCTCCTTCGATGTCCTTCTGGATTTCATTCAAGCGCCTCTCTGAAAAATTCGTTTTCATCTTTTAGCAGCGTGTGTCCAATCCATCTCAACGAATCTCGATTTCTAGCGCCTTCTGATGCCACCGGCGATGTAGTTCCACGTTTGAGATCCAATTGCCAGGCCACCAAGCGCGGATGATATTCCGCAGGCAGCCATTCACGAATGAAAATTTAATTTAGAAAATCATAAATTAAATTTCAAATTAAATGCAAAACAAAATTTGAACAACGATTTCAAAACAGCTTTTAATTTATATTTTCTAATGACGATCCTAACCAAAAATCAAGAATCCTAATCTGGATACGGAATCCTAAATATGATAAAAGATACACGATTTTTATTTTGATAGTTTGGAACTAGAACCTCTGAAATAAGTTTCAACTCATTTAGAATTTAAAATTATGAGTTTCAAGGTTTTGGAATCAGTTCGGAGTTTCTGAGTCAAGATTATTTCTCATGATCAATCATTAAAATTTCATTATAAATTTGGAATTTTCGTGTGGAGTAGTTTTTGGAGGATCCTCATGGGAGGTGGAGGTGGGGAATTTAAATCCACCCCCTCTCCCCACGTCTTCAGAATTATTGTTTTGATGCCAATTAGCACAAAAAGCTTAAAACATCAATAACAGTATTTTTTTTTGTTTGGACTCAATTGAATTTTTCAACGTTTTCTTTCAAAAACAAAAGATGGAAAATGTTCCTGCGTACATTTATTTATTTATTTATTTATTTATTGCCATTATGTAACGTAAGATACAATCTTATAACTTGTTACAATGTGTTATACTGATGTGTTTTCCTAGCTAAATTTTTATTCGTTCGTTTCTTAAAGATTATGTCGTTCTTAATCTGCAAGTCCTGCCAATAAACCCCTCTTGAACTCTGACCTAGATCTAATAGATTTTACATGGAAAGAAATAACGTTCCAGTTAACGATACCTCTTACGAAAAACGAGTTACTATAGTAAACAGAACTGTGTCGGGGAATAACGAAACATCCTGTACGAGAACTACGTAGCGGTACAAGGAGAGATCTTAGATACTCCGGTTTGCCTGAGGAAAGAATCCTATGAATAACAGTAACGGATCTGTAGGCATAAAATCTCTCGAAGCGACATCCTAATAAATCTTTTTGAAGATGTGAGACGTGTGAGAATCTTGTAAGATTAAAAACATATCTGACGCAAGAATTCAGCGCAGTGCGAAGTCGTCTCATAGATCTCTCCGAAGCGTTTTGATAAAGAAAATCACCGTAGATGAATAAAGGATAAATAAACGACTTAAATAGGCGGAGTTTCGTTGAGGTATCCAAATGTTTAGTTGTCAAGTAGAGCTTTTTCAAAGATCCATATATTTTACCACATTGGGAGATTATTTGGCGGTCCCAAGAGAAACTTTTTTCAAAAATAACACCAAGGTTTTCAGCGTGGTCTACAAACGAAATTTCTTGTCCATCATAATAAAGTTTAGGAGGTAGGACAGATGGAGTTAACTTGTTGATGAATAGTGCTTTTGTTTTTGCTGGATTAATAGGCAGAAGGTTATCAACAGCCCACTCGTGGATTTTGGAAAGATCATGGTTCATTTGAGCACCTTATTGCTGTAAGGAAGAACAACCATCAGTACTTGCGTATATCTGAACATCATCAGCAAAAAGATGCACTGAGCAAAACTTCAGAACCAAAGGAAGACCGTTTATGAATAGCGAGAACAGAATAGGGCCCAAAATAGAACCTTGAGGAACCCCCGAATCAATTTCTGAGAATTCCGAAAAAAACACCATTGAAATAAACGGATTGCGTGCGCCCTTGAAGGTACGAGAAAATCAATTCAGCCGCATGTTTGGAAAAATTGTAATTATGTACTAGTTTTTGTACAAGTTTGTTGTGCGCTACCCTATCGAAAGCTTTCGAGAAGTCCATTAACAGAAGTAATGCGCTTCCTCTTTTATCCAAGGTAAGGGCTATATCATTGTGCACTTTCATTAACGCTGTTTCAGTGCTATGATTAGGTCTGAAACCGGACTTGAACTCACTGAGAAAGTTATGTTCACCAATATGATCATATATTTGTTGTTTAATAAGCTTTTCAAATACTTTAGATAATGAGCTCAAAATGCTGATTGGTCTAAAATTGGTAATATCTGATACGTTTGATTTTTTTGGAATAGGTATAACTTTCACCCGTTTCCACAAAACGGGAAACTTCGAAGTTAAAATAATGGTGTTGAAGAGATGAGTTAATAATGGTAATGAAGAGTGCAGCAGAATTTTTATAAGTTTTATCGGAATACAATCTATGCCCACAGCATCGGATTTGATTTGAGATACAGAATTGACAACTTCATATTCTTTCACAATCCTAAAACGGAACCCTCTAGAGTTCTCAGGTAGTCGCAGAGCTGCGTTGTTATTAATGGTAAAATTCGAAGTGAAAAAAGAATTGATTTCAGTTGCAGTGGAACTGAAATTTGTAGAAGAGCGTATTAGATAAACCAATTCTTTTCAAAATACTCCAGAATTTTCTGGCAGGAACACTCAAATTTATAGAACGCGCTTCTTGATTAAGTGTGGCATCCGAATCAATGAGGTCACTTTGTTTCTTAAAACTTTATAACGGTTTCGATCGGCTAAACTCCGAGAACGCTTCCATGTTTTGTATGCCAGATCCCTATTAATCATTGCAACTTGTATGTCCTTATTGAACCAGCTATGATTACGGAACCTTTTGTATTTTAAGGGAAAGAATAGATCGTGTATTTCTGTTAGGAAATTATTCAGTAATTCCACTAACATATCGGAATCATTTATGCTAAAAAATGAATCCCAGTGCAAATTGGAGGTCACTTGCGTTATAATGCTTGTAGTCGCGATACCAGTAGCCCATTTGCTCTTCATTTTTTTCAAAGTTAAGAGATGCAAAAATCATGTCGTGATGTGAAACACCTGGATTTGAAATTTGGCTAAAACGATTAATTTTATCAGGTGTATCAGTGAGAATCAGATCCAATTGCGAACAACCATTATTGTGAAAAAAAGTTGGTTCTGAGTTTATGCAATGAAATGAAAAACTTGAAATTGTATCTTTAAAACAATCTATTCTACGCGATTTTCTCATAATGTCTGTATTAAAGTCTCCTATAAGAAAACTATTGTTGCAAGTTAAGGAATACTGCTGTACATGATATTGCAATGTTTCAGAGCAGTCAACATCCGGAGGATTATAGTAATTTGTTTGCTCCCAAGTGTAGTTTAGTTAAGATAAATTCAGTTGGATAACCATGAGATAAGCCGTTGCTATTATTAGATTTTTTAATTATTTCAATACGAAGAGATTTTTTAATATAGATGCATATTCCACCACCATTCCTATTACTATCATTACGAATTATATTAAAGCCATCAATAGCTATCATCAGGTATCAGGTATCAGAAAAGGGGTAGGCTTGATAGCGGCACGTTATCCAAACAAACGGGAAAATTGTGCCTAGCCTTTTTTTTTACAGATTTCATCATATACCTGAGAAACCTGAAAACCATAAAAGGATTAGAAAATAAATAAATATTTAGGGCATAAAGCCGATCCACGTAGGGATTTTGATGCATTGAAGCTTATAACCACATTGGGTGAAAAATGACAGATTGTTATTTTAGTTTAAATTCTTAGAATTAGATACGCTTATAACAGGATAGGCGAGAGTACATAAAAGCTTTCTAGCAAACGAAAAACAGGCATGTATGAGCTAAAAAGATTCACACATTATTGATTCACAACTACAAAATTCAGGAGATTTGAGTTTACAATGATTAGAAAATGTTCTAACCAGGATGCTACAATGAGGGCAAACAAACGATTCTATAATGGCAAAGTTGGCATTTAGCCTATCCACACAGGGATTTTTAAGCAATGAAGCTTTTTTTTCCAATCATTATATTGGAAATAAGAACTTTTTTTTAACTTTCTTGGTTAAATTCTGACATACATTGAAAAAATGAAGTCGGGCAAAACAGGGAATGTACACACTAAGTGGAAGGTAAATATAGGTACAATAGTACCTCTGAATCATAGCTTAACCATACAGGAGATTCAGAGCACAAAGTCTTGATTTTATATATATTTATTTAAATGACCAGTCAGCGCTCTGGTTAGACGACTACAATGAGCTTCTGTGACGCCAAATTTGAAACAAGCGATATTAACACTGCACGAAGCTGTAGCAGTGGATTCCAGCACCAGGATTGACGTATGATACGAAATATCAGAGTACGATATTAAAGGAGCTTTGACTCTTCTTAACACTATAACCATTCTAAAGCTAAGGGAACATGTGTCAATACAAGAGAAGTGACATATATTAGGTGAAACAGATATGACTGTCGACATGCGATACAAGTTTTGATCAAAATTTTGATTTAAGAAAGAATATTGAAGCCTTTTGGCAACCTAAAAAAAAATATATTTTTTATTTTTTGAAATTTTTTTTTTTCCACGGAAACGATATTTGTACGGCTTCAATGATTGAATAACCATGTCGCAATTTTAACAATTAAATATCTTTATATGAACGGACATTTACCTCCACAAAATTCTGTTACCGATCCAAAGATAGAAGATAATGAATACTTGTCCATTATAAGGAGGTTAATATTAACAGATAGCCAAAAGCAATGGGACCGTAAGCGAAGCGTTTGCGATTCACATTTGAACACTTGTGAAGAGATTTTATTGAACGGAGTTACTAGGAGAGCAAAGAGATTAGTTAAATGAAAAATCATATTCCAAATTGGTAAAACGAGAAAATATGGAAGAATACAGCTTGTGCAAATGCATGTACTACATATGCACTATTGGCATACCCTTCTCGAGAGAAAATACGTACAAAGGTTAAAAAATACAAGCAAGAATTTAAAACTGATTCAGATTCAAAACATTTTCTTCCAATGTTTGAACTTGAAAAACTTCTGAACTCTGCATGCAATAATTGACCTTGACCTATTTTCTCCCCCGCCCAGATACAGCCTCATTGATTTCCAATAAACAGGAATATGAGATAAACGTATCTGGGAAGTACTGGATAAGTCGCCTCGTACGACATGGACCAGTATCCCAGTGGCAGTATTCTTTAGGCCGCTGCCACACAGCACAGCCGTTGCTATTATTAGATTTTTTAATTATTTCAATACGAAGAGATTTTTTAATATAGATGCATATTCCACCACCATTCCTATTACTATCATTACGAATTATATTAAAGCCATCAATAGCTATCATTGTGTCACTAACAACATCACTCAACCATGTTTCAGTCATAAAAATAATGTCGACCTTACTTTGAGTAAATATGTTTTTTAGCTCGAGGAATTTGCTTAATCGCCGGGCGCATAAGCTTTGAACATTCATGTGGCATATGTTAAGTTTATCACTCAAAAGGACGCTTTGTAAAACTGTTCTGGTAACAGAGAAGTTCGTGGAGGCATCATCCCTCAAAACGTTATCCATCAAAAAGAATAAAAATTTCTAAGTCTGAGTTCAAAAAGGATTCAAGAGCAGACCCTACATTTAGAACGACAAAAATCAGCAAACTACTTAATCTAATCACTATATTTTTTGGCAATTTCATTCGGCTACTATCAATTTCAAAACAGCTTTTAATTTATATTTTCTAATGACGATCCTAACCAAAAATCAAGAATCCTAATCTGGATACGGAATCCTAAATATGATAAAAGATACACGATTTTTATTTTGATAGTTTGGAACTAGAACCTCTGAAATAAGTTTCAACTCATTTAGAATTTAAAATTATGAGTTTCAAGGTTTTGGAATCAGTTCGGAGTTTCTGAGTCAAGATTATTTCTCATGATCAATCATTAAAATTTCATTATGAATTTGGAATTTTCGTGTGGAGAACCATTCGGTAATAACATCCCTGTAAAGGAAATATATGCTCCATTTCAAATATCCAGCTATCTTTCTTCATCCGGCTGAATGTACTGCTCCGTTGTTATGGTTGCCTTTTTTCGCTTTTGATGAATTCGTATTTTCAGATCATCTCCAGTTGAATGTCTCCGCGTCATATTTCATGGATCACCAGTGCGGTTTCTCGGGTCGGAATTTGGGTCTAAACCGGCTGTTAGGACCACGGATACAGATGCTCTTAGAGCAAGTTCACTGGTGTTGGGAAAAAGTGGTACAAATTTTGACATTTTGAAAATTTCACCATGCAAAAATGTTTTCAAGATCTTGGGGCGTTGTATTTTTTTGCAACACTGTTTCTATTTCAGCCGTATGTGATGGAAATATTGCTATTTTTGCATCACAGCATGCGAAAATACAACACGTGTTGTAAAAAAAACTAGAAGGCCACAGATCTTGAAAATGTTTTTGCATGGCAAAATTTTCAAAATGTGCCGTTAGTGTCAAAATTTCTACCACTTTTTCCCAACACCAGTGAACTTGCTCTTAGGTAATTTTGCAAAAATTTCATGTTGATCAAAGTTACCGGTGATCAAGGTACATAAAATTTTCTGACTTTTCTAGAAATGAGAAGTTCAACGATACCTCATTTTTGAATTTTTAATAGAGTTATCAGAGTCACTCAACAAATAAAGAACAATTAGTCGGTTAGGGTCATTTAAGACCCGGATTTATAATTTGGTTGTAGAACAAAGCTGTACTGAACCGATTCTCATAAATTATACCGTTTTTAAATCGCCCAAACGTCTGCTATCGGCTGGGTTGTGATGTTTGTGGTTTGTGGGAAACACACCTCAAAGTCAAAGTGTCCTCAAACATGGGTGTTCAGCCTAGTTATTTCAAGTGATGCCAGTAGAGCAGGGTGATGTGGGACTACTTTAACTAGCGGTGCAGGAGCGAGTTCGATGAACGTTAAACGAGATCCATCCATTTTAAAGTGATGAAAAAAGATCTTCAAGTAACATTGTGTGATTTTTTTCAAACAAAGTTCAATAATTAAAAAATAAATTTTTATTTGCAGCATAGTTGTTTTGCTCCATGACGCTATTGAGCTATAGGTATAGCTGAAAAATCAAATCGACCCCAGAGATCAGGTCTCCTTATTCTCCCCTACCTATGACCTTTTTCAAACATTTGTTTAATAAATGATTTCTTCTGATCTTGAGGCATTCGTCTCTAATCCAAAAAAGGACAGTAAGAAAATTGAAATTTAGAATACGCTGTTCGGAATTTGGACGTTGGATTTTATTTCTAATATATAATGAAACAAATTGTCACTATCAATGAAGCTTAGCCTCTTTACCCTAGGCTTAGTAAAGCAGAAAGAACAACTTAAATTGCGATGTTTTTACAAACTATTCCTAACAAACAAAAAACTAGACATTAACCCATAAATTAATTAAAACCTGCATTCAGCAGAAATGAAGAAAACCAAGCCATACCAACAGGTAAGTAGGCGAGAACGCCTACTTTGATTGAAGCTGCTCAGGTTTAACAGAGACTGTGTTGATAGACTTTAACAACAAGAGATGCTAGTTGAGCTTATTTTAATCATGATTCCATCCATTCATTTATTTTTGTTGTATCTCTGTAAAACAGTCAATTGAAAATAAAGATAATTTAAATAATTGATCTACATATTCAATGCTTTAAAAGCTAGTTTTGGGAATGATAATTAAAATTACTTCTTTTGAACGGGAGTATACTTCAAGAAAATTAGTATTAAAAAAAAATTCTTGATCCATTCAATAGTGATTTTGAGTTTTGACACGAATTTTCTTCATTAAATCACAGCTTTGATGGAAAAATGGACGTAAATGAACTCAAACCCCTATTTGACGATATCTGTTGAAAACCCTGAAAAAATGCGGATTTTCGAAAAGCTAACAAAACAGCATTCTTCCAAAACCCAGCACCTTTCTTTTTAAATCTTGAATTACAATTTAAAAAATCTAATAATCCTCAAATTACCAAAATAACTCTAGAGTTTATTTTGATTAAGTCGTAAGAGCCACCCGACAGAAAATCGCTGTTGAAGTTTTGAAACACATTTTCAAATCTTGTATTTCAAATAGGACTCAGAATTGTCTGAAATATTGGTATGCGATACAGTAATAGACGAGAAGGGAGGGATACAGGCTTAAATTTAGATGTCCGGGTAAACAAGTACTTATGACCTTTTGCATTACGTTCTAGGCGCAAACGTCGTTTCACAAATTGATTAGTTTAATCCTAAACATGACTTATTTTGTCCTAACGTTCGCTAATTTCTGCTAACTCGCTTCAAGTACTAAATTCCTCACATGGTATGATCCCTCTGTGGTATGACCCAGTTATTGGCATGTAATTTGAGGAAATTATTTCAGTGGTAATTTGTAAGCATCTCAAAAAAAAGAAATAAAGAAAGAAGACTTACGTTTAAATTGCTGGAGCGTTGACTGCAGGTAATATGTGCACTACAGAATCTGAAGTTCTTATGTTAACGATCGGACGAAATTTATCGGGCTGAAAATTGAATTTGGACTTAAACGTTTATGGCACTCACCCAGCAACAAGTTGAAGGAATTTAATTCACTACGATAGTCGAAACAACTCTGTTAAACGATTTCCGTTCATATAAATAAACTTTTCAGCATTTGGCAATGCATTTCCTGCCAAAATGCAAAACGTCACAAAACCAACCCGAGAAACTGTTGTTTTGTGTCCTTTTGCATTCACGGCAATCCAGTGCTGCGCAAAACGTCGTTAAAACCAAATTGCGCACGAAAACGAGAAATTTATTATACGTCTTATATTCATTTTTAAATTGCGACCCAGCGATGGGTCTTGACTCAAACATTCAGTCAGCGAAACTTTTTTTTGTAGAGAAATGAATCCAACTTAGATGAAATTTAAGGGGTTAGATAACAGAAAATCGATGTTGAAAAACATGCGAAAAAAATTCGCCTTGTCTCCCGGTGAGACTTGAACCCACATCTTGCGCCTCTCCGGGGCCCATGTATTAACATTCTACTACAGGAGACCAACCTGGCGTATGAATATTATACTGGTTGAGTGTCGATGTCTATCGGAATGAAGGGAATAGTTCTCCCATGTGATCATAATCATTTTTCTTGGTCTATTTCTATTCCCATCATTTCATCTTACGGTAGTTGGAATCAAGTTTGGACATTTTTAAGCACGGCAAGATTTGCATTGCCTTCTCATATCCTGCACGGGTTGTCAGTTATGATGAGAAATGATGCGTTTGCCGTATTTGGATATCCAGCCAATTTCGGTGTTTGGCACCGCCTTATTTCTATTTTTAAATTGCGACCCAGCGATGGGTCTTATATTCAAATCATGTTTTAAAATTGTTTTTTTTTTATTAAATGAAACCAAATTTTTACCTAACGTATACATAAACAAACTCGTTCGTATTCCATACTGGGAAGGGTCAATTTATACAACTATGATAAAACGTATCATCAAAGTTAAGGGATGAATCATCCGCGAGGATGAAAATCCCGGAAAACCCGCTATGTCTCTCTTGTTTCTCATCCGATAGTTTTGGAAACCCTGTAATGTAACTCAAGTATGTTTTTCAAACATTATTCACATACATCCCATACATCCATTCACATATCAGCTACATAATGCTCGAAAAAAATTTACTTAGGGTCAAAGAAAGCTTAAGTTAGAAACTAAACGTTGCACATAAGTATGTATGTTTTGGATTTTTTTAAGATCATAACCACAAAAAAATGCAAAAAAGGTGTGTAAAAACCGTACTTTTCAATCAATGAATAGTCAAAAACACATAACAAGGTTTTCAAAATTATAAATATTTTAAAAATCGGTTGGGAAACAAGAGAGATATATTGGTTTTAGTCAGAGGTGTCAAATTAACACTCCAAGGACTATAACGTGTAAAAATTTCTGGGACGGTTGAGGGTTAAGCATATTTGCTATTTGCAGCTCTAACAATAATTTAAGAACCAAATTCAACGTTTACGACGGTTTAGGGATCTGATTTACGTCTAACTTAAGATAAACATAATGATAAAAACTCAATTTCGATTATATGTTTGTGCTAGAAAACACACCGTGGGGTAGAACACCAAAACTAGTGGTTCTGTTCATACCAGAAGGGTGGTCAGAAATAGAATAATGATTTTATGATAGCACCAAATGTTAAGTAACATGTTAATCGTATTTTTGACTTTCGATAGTCGACTTATTTGTTTGACTTATATGTTTTGCATACGTATTCAACTTTGTAACGTCTTTTAAGGAAGTTCAAGGCATTCAGAGATTTCAATGGAATAAGTATGTGAAATTTTCATATAATGTCGAAGAGAATAAGGACAGTTTTTAAACCTTTTCCGGTTTGCTTGTCTTAAACTAGTTAACTCAATAGAAATTTCAAGGAAAGGAACAAAATAACGTGTTGCTGCCTATTACATCCCCATTCCACTATAATATAACAATCAATTAAGTTTTGATAATTCCTCATCTTTGTGTGAAGGCCACCAAATCATGAGAGTACATGCTGCAATGCTTTATGTATGTTCTTAAAAATCACAAACTACTCCATGAAGGGCCCTGAAATAATTAACATTGCCTCACTATAAATAGAATCAACAAAATTATTCAAAAATACCAACTGAAATTTTACGAGGCACCTGACAAATAACACAAGATCCGCTATTGCTAAACAGTTTGGGCATTCCTTTTAGATGAATTTCATCTAATCAGTACACACAATCACTCAAGTGAACTGGGTTCAATGAAATCGGGAACGCGCCTCGCAAACCAACTTGATGTTGTCAGGTTTGCGAATGCGCTGATGTCACTGGAAGAGAGAGAGAAAGGAGAGACCGACGACTGGTGACGAACATATCGAACGAAAGCGGGCATTGGTCATTTATATATTTGTTTGTCGTCGTGTCGGGCTAACGGTTTTCGATCGACACTTTCCTTTACGTGTAGAAAATGGTCGAACGCACAATATATCCAGCGGCCCTTCTTGAGCGATCACCGACTCTTGGATTGAAGATACGTGCCACCAGCAACTTCCAAACACTGTCTAAATCGGCGTACATATGCTAATTCATCGAATATTTCAGACATTCCACCTGAAAGAGAGCCCCACATTTTCGTAACTGGTAATGGTTGTTCTAGAAACGCAAAACGGAATTTGTGCCGCGGGGTTTTACAGCTCAGGGCTTGGTTAGCACGTTCTTAACCAGTTCCATTTAGAGCTGATTTTCCATATCCGCTTTGGTTCTTCCGTTAAGTGCACTGGATTATCTAGTAGGGACGGTACAAAACAGCTTTGTTCACTAGTTCGTAATTAGGGTATTTCGGGGGAAAATGCACCTGCTAAGGGAAATGACCGAGTATGCGATATACATAAGCTGGACACTCGAATACATTGCAACATGAGCTTCGTATTTCTATTTTCTACTCATATTCTATCAATAAAATTACTTTTTATTGTTAAAAACTGTCAAAATATTCGATTTTTACAAACGTCTTCAAAAGCAACCTTTGAAATCATTGGATGTTAAACGCCCCAGTGTAGGCAAATAATGCTCCAAAACATAGGTTCAAAACGACTCAAAAACAACACACTATTGACAGTGATAATAAATAAATTCTTTTATTTAATTCGAAAAAAATGAAAAAAAATATTTTTTTTCCAAATTTATCTACATATAAAAACAAGTGGTTTGTTAACATTTCCCCATTAAAAATGAAATTTTATGAAATTTTTAACTTTATTTTGATTTGTGTCAGTTTCAACAAAATTTTTCTGCTGCTTTTGGCGACAAATTTAGTGAACCGATTCGATTTTCAGTGCACGTTTTTTACTCAAACCCGATCGAAAGTTGTAATTATTATGCATCCTAATGTTAATTTAGGACTAAGCAAAAAAGAAGATCGATGAATCATTTCGATAATCGGTCTGTATGCATGGAAAACTGCACTCCAAAATTTAGAATGAAACACGTGGTTTTGTTTACATCTTACCGAACAGCACTTTGAGAGGAGGGCGATTTATCCAATAATTGATGGGGGCATTTTGATCGGATATTAAAAATTTAATCAATCTTTAGTTTACCATAAAACAACAATTTACCATAGTTTTTCATCAATTGGAAATTCGAATATATAAAATGAACAACCAAGAAAATCAATGGTGAGGATGTTTCAGGCAATCATCTTGGTGTAAAAGCCTATTTCATTCGATTAATTTTTACAACTTTAGTGATGAATAGCCACCACAAAATTTAATTTGATTGTTATTCGTGTTTAAATGAATATCTGGTAATAATTTTTATTAAACTTACAAGGTTTTGATTTTAAGAACACTTTTGTGTAAAAAGAATCAACTGAAAACCTCTCAAATCTTCAAAATTCATCAAAATATAGTCGCTGGCGTTCTACCCCGCAAGGGCATTATGGACAGAAGTACCCTAGTCGATGTTCAGGTTACCCGAAACAGATTTGGGTGTAGAAATTTTTTCTTTTCCCAGCCAATATGTCAAGGCATTCTATCCCTCACAGGCCTGATTAGCTTAAAACTTGTGGCATATTCATATGAAGGTATATGCTTGAATCGTTAAACGATAAGTGGCGAATCTGCCGAAAGGAAAAGGTACGGAGTGGAGCTACGCCCGCCTGACCGACTTAAGCCGTCTACTCTGCCTGCGCGCACATTGACCTCGATGATTAATCGTGTGATGAGCGTTCGGGTGTGTAAAAGAAATTTTTACGATTGAGAGAAAATTCAAGACACAAAACAAAACGGAAACTAATTTCATCAATGGGGGAAATGATGAAAACTTTATGATTGATCGGCTGAATAAAGTGAGCTTCAATTTAACACGAGTTTCTTGACATCTCATATTGAAAAGGAATGGACGACAAGACACTAATTCGATGTTTCAAAAACAAAACATTATTATTCAAAATACAGCATGAAAAAAATAAAACAGTAAAAATAACACAACGTTAATTTCAAAAGTGCACAAAGTACGTATATAAATTTCTGTAATATTTTAGAATTTGATTGACACTTTGAGCCTCAATGCTTCATCACAAGTTTTCACTGTTTATTCGCATTTCGTTTTCTCTAACCTTCCGTAACTCCAACCTCCTGAATTAATATATGTGTCTATAATTTTCATCGTCAATTCCAAGACTTTTATTTATTTCATACAGACTCACCAAGTTTTAAATTGCAAGTTGCAGTTGCAATTGAAATGCAAGTTATTTGATCATTTCAATGTTGAATAGAATGAAACAGTGAAGAACATACTTATCAAAACGCCAAGTTTTATCGAGCTCGAATACTTTCGTACAATTTTGAACATCGATAGATGTTAATCGTGTTTAATTCTTACATTTGCTTTCAGTAATGACCGCAAGAAACTGCTTTACACATGGCGGACCAAATACGAGATAAGGGGTGTATCGAAAATAAGTTATAAACCCATTTTTTTTATTGTATTGATTTTATTGATGATTCAAACAAAAAAACAGTTCAGAAATGTTTCAAAAAGCTTATTCTTACAGTTTATAAAGAAATACAAGTAAAAAAGTAATTATTTGTAATATTCTCGGACTTTCGACTTGACGCGTTTCATTAGGTTATTGATCACACTTCTTGGCCGTAGCATTCCAATTTTTCTTGAAAAACTCTCTTGATGATAGCCCAATATCGTTCTATGGGGCGAAGCTGGGGGCAGTTTGGTGGGTTAATATCTTTCTCAACGAAATCTACATAGTTATTCTCAAACCATCTAAGAGTGGATTTAACGCTGTGGGCTGACGCCAAATCTGGCCAGAAAAATGGTGGAGTCGTATGTTTCTCATATAGTGGCAGCAACCTTTTGGTAGTTATCGGCATTTATTGTTCCTTTTGTAAAGAAACTTGCCGACTTGAATCCGTAGGAGCAGATTGCCTTGCCTGCCACACAAGCACTTTCTGGCCAAATTTTTCCACCTCAATCGACTTCTTGTGGTCACTCACATCCTTCCCAATAGCTGCAGTGTAGAATTGTGGTCCCGGAAGAGTACTGGAATCCTCTTTTACATAAGTTTCATCGTCCATGAGAATGCCCGCATCTGGCTTCTGCAAAATCCGATGATACAGCTTCCAGGCTCTGGTTTTGGCTCGTGATTTTTGTTCAGCCTTTTGTTTGAACAGGTTGTTTCGCTTCTTGATCCGCTGTACCATTGCGATCGATGTCCCAGCTTTTTTCGCCAAATGCCGTATGGACATCGATCGATTCCGGTTGATGAGGTTGATTACCTCCAGATTTGGGTCAGATGGTCCTGGTTTTCTGCCTCTTCCTGGCGAATCATCGAACGTATAGTTTTCCCCGAACTTATGGATGATGGATTTTACACTCACCGGATGAATGCCGAAACGTTTCGCCACTTCATTCATCGAGATGCCTTTCTCTCGCATCCAAGTGTCCAACACACGAATTTTAACTTCTTTTTTAATTCGCGACATTTTGGAGAAACGAATATTTCAAATGTAAACAAAGCGCTGGTTCACTCTTGACAGATCAAGATGCTACATACAGGTGAGCACAGTTGTGCGCGTTCACGCGTTAGTAAGTAGAAGGCCCAAATATGTTTACAGTTAATTTTCGATACACTCCTTATGAAAGTGACTTTGAAGAGATCTAACTTACTTAACACTAAGGCGTACATCTTTCAAGGATATGATGACTAGTATCTTACAAATGCTAGAACCACCAGCCCACAGAAAGACTACCGTGTATGCCGTGACCGGGATTCGATCTCATGATCGCTAGCTAAGAAGATTTGAATGCTAACGTCTAGGTCACGATCGACGGCATTTATTTAAGTTGTGTTCTATTCTATCGTCACAATCCATCAATTAAAACTGTAAATGAATAAAACTTTTTGTGTAAAAATTGCATGTACAAAATAATCTAGATTTTTTTTAGCGTGGCGTGGATTTGATTTCCAATATTTTCACAATGAATTTAATCCATTTTTTTTTTCATTTTTAATTAGGCTTTATATGACAAGTTCCAAAAATGTAATGATCATTTTTATATTAACTAACTGACAATCTGACTTAATTTATATCAAATTTTAAAGAAGAAAAAATTGAAACAAAAGGAAAGATTTTTAAGAAACAATTTATAAATTATGGTTCCATCCAGGTAAAAAATCTCAGTAGAAATAAAATTATTGACCTTGAACTAAGAAATTTCAACGGTTAGGACAAAAACATGACATCATTCTCATAATTAATTTTTTCTGATTTTTGAATTATTAAAATCCTTTGAAATGTTCTATAATACTGAATTTATCTAAAAAATGAGAAAATCAAAACAGTTTATGAGCTCATATGCAGTAGGTGCTAGTTTTTCTTTAACAAAGAACTATGTTTCACAACATTTTAAGAAATGCATATTCCGGATTGCAAAAAACAATCAATTCCAATTTTTTTCAATCTGTCTAAATCAGATTTTATTGAATGATTTGTTCCATGTAAGCATTTTTCAATTGTTCCATTTTATTTAAAATATACATGTGTACAGTTGCGTTCAAAAAAGGATGAAATCGCGTGAAGCTGCGCACTCACTTCCAACTTTGACAAGCTGCCATTTCTCTCTCGGTTGATATTTTTTCATGAAATTTTCACACTATTCAACTAACGCTTTACAAAATTTGAAGTCTTCTACAATGAATGGAAACAAAGATACAGCATTTCCTGTAAAAAAAGGAAATTTAGAATTGCTTCACTAAATTTGCTGTATCTTTGGCAATTTGCATTGAAAAGTCTTGAAATTTGGATCAAAGATGTTAATATGTTTGATCTAATACCAGGCCAAGTTTCGTCAAAATCAATTACCGTGGTCAAAAAAGGTGCCTGGTAGAAAATGAGGTTCATTTTCGCCCAACAGAGGATTTCATTCTTTTTTGGACGGATGTTTGTATGGAAAAAATCGTAATCAATGTTTTCTTGGTTTTTTCTTATACAAAATCAAAATTTATCACAAAAAATATTGTCAATTGATAGAAACTTAATTCTTGCATTGTTTTGGAATAGAAAATGTTTCAACAGAGTTCAAAATAAGAAAAAAACAGGGTTTCAGAAATGACCTGTTGAATATACTGATGAACAAATTTGATACACAATTGAAGCGAGTATTATACTCGTTTAAATACCAGTTCTGTTTTAATATTCTCTATTTCTGAATAAAGTAGGAATGAAATTCCTATCAATTAACTAGATACTTTGTGATAAATTTTGAATTTTTTAATACCAAAGAAAACATTGATTACGATGTTTTCCATACAAACATCCGTCCAAAAAAGAATGAAATCATCTGTTGGGCAATAATGAACCTCATTTTCAACTTAGCACCATTTTTGATCACGTTCATCGATTTTGACGAAACTTTTCCTGGTACTAGATCAACCATATTTACATTCATTGGTCCAAATTTCAAGACTTTTCAATTAAAATTGCCAAAGATACATCAAATTTAGCGAAGCAACTCCAAATTTCCCTTTTTACGGGAAAAGCTGTATCTTTGTTTCTAGTCATTGTAAAGACTTCAAATTTTGTAGAGCGTTAGTTGAATAGTTGAACTAAGTTATGTGAAAATTTCATGAAAAAATATCAACCGAGAGAGAAATGGCAGCTTGTCAAAGTTGGAAGTGAGTGCGCAGCCTCACGCGATTTCATTCTTTTTGAACGCAACTGTAGGTTCAAAAGTTTTAATGGTATATTTTTATTTTTTCAATAGAAATACTCTAAAATGGTAATACACACGATACATAGGATAGTTTGGTTAGCATCAGTATTTATAGCAGTATTATCAGAGGTATGTTTGAGTAGCACCATGTGAAAAAAACAATAACTAAACGTCTGGTATTTTGTAGGATCCTTTTTCATGTTCCATAGGATGGGAATTGAGAGGGCTTAACTGTTACAAATATTTTAGTGTAAAGCACTCGTGGGAAAAGGCCGCAGAGTTATGTAAACGGTAAATATCTCATGAGTTTATTGCTTGTCATTTTATTTCGTTCATCAATTCGGTTCTTTTTTCCAGATACGGAGCAGAATTAGCTACTATAGAGTCTTTTGAAGAAAATGAAGCAACGCGTGATATTGCTTTGTTCGGCGAATCTAGA
Source organism: Uranotaenia lowii (assembly GCF_029784155.1). Lineage (NCBI taxonomy): Eukaryota > Metazoa > Arthropoda > Insecta > Diptera > Culicidae > Uranotaenia > Uranotaenia lowii. Next base: position 249,368,520 of record NC_073692.1, on the reverse strand, counting down.
GGTCGAACATCAAACATGTACTGGCTTGGCTTAGCCTCGTTGGACGACCTGCGCACAAATACGCTAGAGTCCACTTCGGGAGGATTGGTGTCGCAATACTCCGGATTCTGGGCTCTTAAGCAACCAAACCCCAGAGATGGCGAATGCGTAGTTGCTTCGAATCTCAATAATACTCAAACTTGGCAGCTGGAAACGTGCGAAAACCTCCTGCCATTCATGTGCAAACGCGCATCTTGTCCTCAAAATTCAGTCCTCTGCTCGAATGGAGTTTGCTTGAATCAGGCCTTCAAATGCGATGGAAATGACGATTGCGGTGACGGTAGCGACGAGCTCGATTGTCCAAATTCATGTCACTACCACATGCAATCGGGAGGAGATGTAATTGAGTCACCCAGTTTTCCACAGAAGTACCCAGCACTAAGCAGCTGTAAATGGACGCTTGAGGGGCCACAAGGCACTAACATTATTCTCCAATTTCAAGAATTCGATACTGAGAAAAATTTTGATACTGTTCAAATACTGGTAGGTGGTCGAACCGAAGACAAATCAGTTTCCTTAGCAGCTATATCAGGGAAAAATGATCTAACGAGCAAGCCATTTATCACGGCTTCCAATTTCATGATTATCAAATTCACATCTGATGGAAGCGTTGAACGGAAAGGTTTCAGAGCAACATGGAAAACTGAACCACAAACCTGCGGGGGTACATTGCAGGCGACTACTCAAGGTCAAACCTTGAATAGCCCTGGATACCCTCGGAGCTACCCGGGTGGCCTTGAGTGCTTGTACGTGATTAAAGCACAAAATGGAAAAGTTATTTCACTAGAGCTACATGATCTTGAGCTAAACGAAGATACAGATTACATTCTGGTTAGAGATGGAGATAATGCACACAGCAAACCAGTAGCACGATTGACGGGAACTTCTGTCGATGATCGCAACAAGGTGATAATATCTACCGGTAACAAGCTGTACATATACTTCAAGACAGCTTTGGGCGAAACGAAAAAAGGTTTTAGTTTAAAATATGTACAAGGTTGTGCCGCTACGGTTGCAGCAGAAAATGGTACTATCAACTCTCCTGCCTATGGTCTATCGAAATATCCAAACAATCAAGAATGCTTTTTCAAAATTAAAAATCCCAAGGGAGGACCATTGTCTCTTCGATTTAGTTACTTCAATGTCCACAAAAGCGATAAAGTGCAAATATTTGACGGATCTTCTACTTCTGGATTACGCCTTCATCCAGGCGAGGGTTTCACCGGAAGCACTGTTCCAAAAATTACTCTGACCGCTTCATCAGGCAACATACTGGTTAAATTTGTAACCGACGCTCTGCACAACGATAAGGGGTATGTTGCTGTTCATGCCCATTTAAACCTTTTTATCGATATTGATCTAATATTTTCATCTTAGGTGGTTAGCCGAATACTCTGCCGACTGTCCGGATTTGAAACCGGGTATTGGGGCTTTGGCCTCCAGCAGAGATACTGCATTTGGAACGGTAGTTACGTTCACTTGCCCAATTGGACAGGAATTCGCAACTGGCAAACATAAAATAATTACGACTTGCCAAGATGGTGGTACTTGGAGTATAGATTATATTCCAAAATGTCAAGGTGGGTAGCATAAACAACCTCCATACTGTGTGACATTCTCATCAAATTGAACATTTTTCAGAGGTATACTGTGGTCCTGTTCCACAAATTGATAACGGCTTCTCGATTGGTTCCACAAATGTGACTTATCGGGGTGTGGCTATGTATCAGTGCTATGCCGGTTTTGCGTTCGCTTCAGGATCATCGATTGAAAAAATTTCTTGTCTGGCTGATGGAAATTGGGAAAGGCAACCGTCATGTCTCGCTTCACAGTGTCCAGTGCTGCAAGAGGTTCCCCATGCCAATGTTACTATTTTGAACGGAGGAGGACGCAGCTATGGCACAATAGTTAGCTATCAATGTGAACCAGGTTATCAACGCAGAGGCCAGCCCGTTCTGATATGTATGTCAAACGGAACATGGAGCAGTCCAGTACCCACCTGCGCTAGGAAAAGATGCTACAAGTAATTTAAATTAATTAGTCTGATTCTTTGTGAAAACTTTAAATCTTTCTTCAATAGATTTCCAGAGATTGAAAATGGATTCTTCGTGGATCGGACTCGCCAATATTTCTTCGGAGATGAAGCACGAATTCAATGCTATAAAGGTTATAAACAAATTGGTTCGAATATAGTTAAATGCAATGAGGAGCAAGAATTTGATAACTTGCCATCATGTGAAGGTAATCAAGAGAAACAGTTCAATACAGTGAGAATTCCTCTAACATACGTATCTTATCAGATATCAACGAATGTTTGGCATCACCATGCGATCTTGCGTCTACTGAGTGTACGAATACACCGGGGTCGTTTTATTGCCAGTGTAAAGCAGGATTTTCACCATCAACCGAATGCAGACCTGTGGGAGATCTTGGACTGGCTACAGGGGGTATATCCGAGAACAGTATTTCTGTTTCATCCACTGAAGATGGTTATGACAAGTCGGTAGGTTCCTTTTTCTAATATCTTGTAATAAGATTTGCTGTTTAAATTCCACTCATATAGAAGCGTTGTGAACTTTTATAATAATTTTACCTTACATTAGATGCTGCGACTCAATTCGGCTGGCTGGTGTGGCAATTCGATGGATCCCGGTGCCAATTGGGTGATGATAGATTTTAAGGCACCAACCATTGTTAGAGGATTCCGAACTATGTCAGTGCAACGTTTCGATGGCAGCTTGGCATTTACGTCAGCCATTCGCATTCAATACACGAACGACACAACCGATGTATTTAAGGATTATGCCAATCCCGACGGGACAGCAGTAGAGTTTAGAATCTTGGAGCCAACTCTTTCCATCTTGAATCTTCCAATTCCTATTGAAGCTCAATATGTGCGATTCCGATTGCAAGATTTTGTCGTTGCTCCTTGTCTCAAACTGGAAGTGATGGGATGCACTCGCATAGATTGCATTGACATCAATGAGTGTGCTACTAAAAATGGTGGATGTCGTCAAAAATGTATAAATTCACCAGGGTCATATTCCTGCGCTTGTAATACTGGATATGAACTTTTTGCTGCGAACGGCACAGCAGGGTATGTGCGCGCCACAAAATAGTATTTTGTTTAGTTTGTTCATTATTTATTTATCTTTTAGATATTCCATCGAGAGTACTGAAACCGGAAATCGCGACGGTGATGTATACCAACTTAACAAATCGTGCGTTCCTGTTATGTGCCCTCCGTTGAGTGCCCTTGAAAATGGAAAGCTTCTGACTGATCAAAAAGACTATCATTTTGGTGATGTAGCCCAGTTCCAGTGTAATTTTGGCTACGTTATTTCAGGAAGCACTTCTCTTTTATGTATGTCAACTGGAGAATGGAACTCAACGGTACCAGAGTGCATATGTAATTACAATCTAAACTTTTCGAATGATGTTGTTTGAAAATTCAATGTACTGTTTTTTTTTTTTTTTTTCAATAGATGCTAAGTGCGTATCATTACCAGACGATAAAAATGAAGGGTTAACCGTTCTTCGCCAGGACAAAGACAGTATATTAATACCATTTAGAGAAAATGCTACGCTCACCTGCAACATGCCAGGACGACAACTGAGGAATGCTGTATCTGCTGGTTTTCGGCAATGCGTCTATGACCCAAAACCCGGTTATCCAGATTACTGGCTATCTGGTACAATTCCATCATGTCCACGAGTGGACTGTGGTGAACCAATGCCAACACCAGGTGCAGTGTACGGTCAGCGTGGGGATACAAGATATCAGAGTTCTTTCTTTTTTGGTTGCCAGAATACATTCAAATTAGCAGGTCAAAGTTTAAAGAATGACAACGTTGTAAGGTGTATGGAAGATGGAATCTGGGACTTTGGCGATCTCCGCTGTGAGGGCCCTGTATGTGAAGATCCAGGAAGACCTAGTGATGGTTACCAAATAAGTAAAAGCTATGAACAAGGCTCAGAAATACTATTCGTCTGTTCGCGTCCAGGATACATTCTCATTAACCCAAGACCCATTACTTGTATAAGAGAACCCGAGTGTAAAGTTATCAAACCACTTGGATTAACTTCTGGAAGAATTCCGGACAGTGCGATTAATGCTACTTCAGAGCGGCCTAACTATGAGGCCAAGAACATTCGATTGAACTCTGTTACCGGATGGTGCGGTAAACAGGAAGCGTTCACATATGTTAGCGTTGATCTAGGAAAGGTTAATAGAATAAAAGCAATTCTCGTCAAAGGTGTCGTTACCAATGATATTGTCGGAAGACCAACTGAGATAAGATTCTTTTATAAACAAGCTGAAAATGAAAATTACGTCGTTTATTTCCCGAATTTCAATCTGACGATGAGAGATCCTGGTAATTACGGAGAATTAGCGATGATCACACTCCCGAAATTCGTTCAAGCTCGTTTTGTCATTCTGGGTATTGTTAGTTATATGGATAACGCTTGCCTAAAATTCGAATTGATGGGATGCGACGAACCTACCGCAGATCCTCTACTTGGTTATGATTACGGCTATTCGCCTTGTGTAGACAACGAGCCTCCAGTTTTCCAGAATTGTCCTCAACAACCGATAATTGTCCGAAGGGATCAGAATGGAGCCATTATGCCTGTCAATTTCACGGAACCAGTAGCTATCGATAATTCGGGATCCATTGCTAGGCTAGAAGTTAAACCTCAGAGCTTTAAAACTCCATCGTTCGTCTTCCAAGATACCATTGTGAAATACGTTGCATTTGACTACGATGGAAACGTAGCTATTTGTGAGATCAATATAACAGTTCCAGATATAACACCACCAACATTGAGCTGTCCACAAAGCTTTGTCATTGAACTTGTTGATAAACAAGACAGCTACGTAGTAAATTTCAACGAAACACGCAAACGAATTAAAGTTTCAGATAATTCTAACGATGTATCCATTCAATACATGCCGGAAAGCGCAACAATACCTATTGGAGGGTTTGAAAATGTTACTGTGATCGCTACAGACAAGTTCAATAACAAAGCCACATGCAATTTCCAAGTTTCAGTGCAGGCCACACAATGTGTATATTGGGATTTACAGCCTCCAGCGAACGGTGATATCAACTGTAAGACAACTGATAAAGGCGTTGATTGCACTGCCACTTGTAAACCGGGATTCCGTTTCACTGATGCTGACACCATGAAAAAAATCTCTTGTGAAACTAAACGGCTCTGGAAACCATCGTCAGTCGTGCCCGATTGTGTTTCTGAAAATACTCAACAAGCTGATTACCATGTAACAGCTACAACAATTTACAGAGCCAACGGTGCTGTTGCTTCATCATGCTTACCACAATATCAGGATATGTTGAGCCAATATTATCCAAATTTAAATAATATTCTTTCACAAAGATGTTCTGCTGTGAATGTCAACATGAATGTATCGTTTATCAAATCAATTCCAAAGCTCTTGGATGAAAATATGATTCAAATAGATTTCATCTTATCCATCATTCCGGCAATCAAGCAGCCTCAGCTGTACGATCTTTGTGGATCTACCTTGCATTTAATTTTTGATTTGAGTGTACCTTATGCTAGTGCTGTGATCGAACCGATTTCTAACGTATCGGCTATTGGAAATCAATGTCCACCTTTGCGAGCCCTGAAGAGTTCGATCGCTCGTGGATTTACATGCAGCGCAGGAGAAGTTCTGAACATGGATACCAATGACGTGCCAAGATGCCTGCATTGTCCAGCTGGTACATACGCTGGTGAAAATCAGCAAACATGTACACCTTGTCCTAAAGGTTTCTATCAGAACCGAGAACGGCAAGAATCGTGTCTTAAATGCCCTACAGGGACATATACCCGGGAGGATGGATCCAAAGCCATCAGCGCTTGTGTACCTGTCTGTGGATATGGAACGTACTCGCCAACGGGTTTGGTTCCCTGCTTGGAATGTCCAATCAACTCATTTTCAAGCGAACCACCTACAGGAGGATTCAAAGATTGTCAAGCATGTCCTATAGGAACATTCACGTTCCAACCTGCAGCTCAATCAATTGATCAATGCCGCAAGAAGTGTTCTGCAGGCCAATATTCTCCCACGGGTCTGGCTCCGTGCTCACCTTGTCCGAAAAACTTCTACCAAAACGTTGAGGGTATGCTGACTTGTAGTGAATGTCCTACGGGGATGAAAACAGACGGCGTGGGAGCTACAGGTCGAGAAGAATGCAAACCAGTTATGTGCAATGAAAATTCATGTAAACATGGCGGACTTTGCGTACCTATGGGCCATGAAGTGCAATGTTTCTGCCCAGCAGGATTCTCCGGTCGTCGTTGTGAAATTGACATTGACGAATGTGCTTCTCAGCCATGTTATAATGGAGGCACCTGCAAAGATGTACCGCAAGGATACAAATGTATTTGTGCACCAGGCTACTCCGGAATCAACTGTCAGGAAGAAAAAAGCGATTGTAGCAATGATACTTGTCCTTCGAGAGCAATGTGCAAAGATGAACCCGGTTTCAATAATTTCACATGTCTATGTCGCAGCGGGTACACCGGAGATGAATGTGATATCACGATCGATCCTTGCACTGCTAACGGTAATCCGTGCAAGAACGATGCCAGTTGTGTATCGTTGCAACAGGGTCGATTCAAGTGTGAATGTCTGCCGGGATGGGAGGGTCAACTTTGCGAAGTCAATACGGACGATTGCGCTGAGAGCCCATGTTTATTGGGAGCAAATTGCACAGATCTTGTAGATGATTTCAGTTGTGCATGCCCTAGTGGGTTTACCGGAAAACGATGCCAGGAAAAAATTGATCTTTGCTTATCAGAGCCATGCAATCATGGAATGTGCATCGATAGATTTTTCTATCACGAGTGTGTCTGTATGCCAGGATGGACTGGTGAGTCATGTAATATAAATATTAATGATTGTTCCAGCGATCCATGTCAAAATAATGGAGACTGCATTGACTTGATCGACGGATACCAGTGTAACTGTGAACCCGGATATACTGGCAAGAATTGTCAGCATTTTATCGACGACTGCTCTAGTAATCCGTGCCAGAATGGAGCTTCGTGCGTCGACCAGCTCGATGGTTTCCAGTGTAAATGTAGGCCAGGATTTGTTGGTTTGCAATGTGAAACCGAAATTGACGAGTGCCTGAGTGATCCTTGTAATCCAACGGGAACCGAACGCTGTCTAGATAGGGATAATACATATGTGTGTTCATGCCGTGATGGATACACCGGTGCCTTGTGTGAAACAGACATCGATGATTGCGAGGGTTCTCCTTGCCTCAATGGAGGCACTTGTCAGGATAGGGTGGGAGCTTTTGAATGTGAATGTCCTGTGGGATGGACCGGTTGGCAGTGTGAGAAACTGATCACAAGTTGTGATCAGTCACATCCTTGCAAAAATGACGCACGCTGTATTGATCTGTTTGAAGATTATTTCTGTGTCTGTCCAAGTGGCACAGATGGCAAACAATGTGAAACGGCCCCTGACCGCTGCATCGGTAATCCCTGCATGAATGGAGGTAAATGTAAGGACTATGGATCTGGTTTGAATTGTTCATGCTCCGTTGATTTCATTGGCGTTGGATGTCAGTACGAATATGATGCCTGTGAAGCAAAATCGTGCAAAAATGGAGCTACTTGCATAGATCATGGCAGTGGATACAAATGCATTTGCCCACCCGGATTTACCGGCGTCAATTGCGATGAAGATATTGTAGATTGTAAAGACAATTCATGCCCACCTGGAGCTACCTGTATTGATTTAACTGATGGATTCTACTGTCAATGTCCATTCAATTTGACCGGTGATGATTGTAGAAAAAGTGAGTACCATAGAGATTCAGGGATTGCCGTAATTAATTGTTTCATATTTTTCAGCTATTCAAGTGGACTACGATCTCTACTTCAGCGATCCATCGAGGTCATCTGCATCTCAAGTGGTTCCATTCTATACAGGATCTGCAGACAGCTTCACCCTCGCATTGTGGGTGCAATTCTCCCAAAAAGATGACACAGGCATTTTTGCAACTTTATACGCAGTGAAGTAAGTTGTTTTTCAGATCTAACTAGATTATAAATCTTTATTTCCTTTTTTTGAATTTGTATTTAATTGTGTTAAATTTTGTATCATTGTAGTTCACCACATGATATCATGGAGCGACGTGTAATTCTACAGGCACACTCAAGCGGTGTTCAAGTTTCCCTGTTCCCGGATATACAGGACGCATTCCTGGCATTCAGAGAATACACCACTATAAATGATGGCCAATGGCATCACGTGGCCGTCGTTTGGGATGGTAAAACTGGCCAGCTACAGTTGATAACCGAAGGACTGATCGCGGGCCGCGCTGAGTATGGTGCTGGTCGCACTCTACCGGATTACGCGTGGAGCGTTTTGGGTCATCCAGCTGTGAAGCCAAATGAAACAAATTCAGTAGCATACAACGAGATAGGATTTCAGGGTAAAATTACAAAGGCACAGATTTGGAGCAGGGCTTTGGATATTACCTCAGAAATTCAAAAACAAGTCAGAGACTGTCGAAGCGAACCAGTTCTGTATCGCAATCTAATTCTTAACTGGGCCGGCTACGAGGATACCGTTGGCGGTATAGAACGTTCAGTACCTTCGTCCTGTGGCAGAAAAAAATGTCAATCAGGCTATACCGGGGCGCAATGTAGGCAATTAGAAAGTGACAAAGAACCACCAAAAGCAGAACACTGTCCAGATGATCTTTGGATTATAGCCAAGAATGGATCATCCATAGTAACTTGGGATGAACCACATTTTACTGACAATGTTGGCGTTACTAAAATAATTGAGAGAAACGGTCGACGATCTGGACAAAGCTTCCTATGGGGTGATTACGAAATCACGTACATCGCATATGACGCTGCAGGTAATACAGCTAGTTGTAGCTTCAGGATAACACTGTCGTCAGATTTCTGTCCTCCTCTATCTGACCCGATTGGTGGATCTCAAAACTGTAAAGATTGGGGTGCTGGCGGTCAATTCAAAGTGTGCACCATAGCATGTAACGCCGGAATGAAATTCTCGGAAGTTGTTCCCGAGTTCTACACCTGTGGTGCAGAAGGCTTCTGGCGACCAACAGAAGATCCATCAACACCCCTCGTATATCCTTCATGTTCACCTGCAAGACCAGCACAACGTATTTTCCGAATTCAAATGTTATTCCCGTCAGATGTACTTTGTAACGAGGCTGGTCAGGGGGTTTTGCGGCAAAAGGTGAAAAATGCAGTTAATGCATTGAATAGAGATTGGAACTTCTGTTCACATTCGAATGAGGGATCACGCGAATGCAAAGAACTACAGATCAACGTTAAGTGTGATCATTACCGACATGGTAACGATATCGTTAAACGACAGGCACCGAACCCTTTCAGTAAGCAAGATATCAGCACATACGTGGTCGATACAAAAATACCAATCAAGGGGTAAGTAACATTTGTATCAAATTTTGAGGTTGTAATTAAACAAAGTTAAATGTGTTGTGTCTAACTCAAACTATCACAAAATAGGAATAATGCTGTACATAGCGATGCCTCGTGAAGAGGATGTATCAGTAGTTCATTGAGGTGAAAGCTTATGCGTTAACGATAAGACAATCGTTAACATGAAGACAACGTAGTTAATGCATAACAATAACAAAAAATATTAAACTAGTACAGTTAAAATTAACTTTTGGTTATTTTACTTTTTGTAAAGAATCAGTATTTAACTATTTAAAAATGCGAAAACATTTACAAAATTTGTTACGAACTTTGAACTTTTAACTTAATAAAAAGAAACAAACAAAAAGTTGCTGCTTAAATGTAACCTATTAAGAATTAAAAAAAAAAATTATGAAACTAACAGTAAACTAGGCATCATATTACAAAAAAGGGTCTTAGCAAATGTTGTTATTATCTACCCATTTCATGATAATTGTTGTTCGTAATTCGCTTTTATTAACTAATAATAGTTAACTTTCTGCATCATAAAATATTGATTTTACTTGAGTTGCGGGAGCTAAAGAATTTAATATCCTATAGAGACTTTAAGTCACAAGCTGGTTCATTTCCTAGAGAAAGAAAGTTTATTCATCACAATTGGATGACGATGTGCCGAATATTCGGCGCCGAACACCGCCCAAAAACCGTTAAGCCGAATATTCGGCTCACAGAATATTTATTTTTAAAATTTATTCAATAGCATAATTGTCAAATTTTTCAAACGATTTTGGATAATTTATAAAATATCCAAAAGTAATGTTGAAAAAGCTACACAGTTATCAAAAACTTATGGTTTCAGTAAAACATTTATGGTGTAGCCATGTATCTTTCATTGTACGAAGTTTTATAGTTTGATTATCGTTTATTCCAGATTTTCACTATATTTCCCGGCTTGCCCATAAATCTTAAAAAGAATTCGAGATAAGTCAAATCTGGCCGGGGTTCCCAGGTATTGTTCAGAATTTTTCAGAATTTTACCGGGTTTATTCAAATAATTTTCTTAATCAAATAAAAAACTCATAAGTCTCTTTGAAAATTTTTGATTTTGTGCTCAAAAACTATTTTGAAAAAAAAACAAAATTAATGATGACGCATAGTTCATTTGACGCATGGAATGATAAAAATAGACATTAATGTTAGGTTAATCCTTCGATAAGATTTTAGCACTGCTGCTGTGATTCAATGAAAACTTAAAATTTCAAGTAATTTTCTTTCACTTCCCTCTTGTATTATTTGGCCTAGATTTGGCTCAGATTGGCCCTTTTTTACAATTTTATCAAAAATCGTCCGGAATTGCTCGACCGTGTGGTAGAAAGATGATGGTTAAGATAAAAGATCACCGTTCTTTCTAACAAGTTTTTTGAAGATGGCACCTGTTCCGACGTGTTTTGTCCCAGATTTCCGAATCTTTTTGATGATAAACGCCTTTGAAGCGTCTGATGACACATTTCACCGTAATTTGAAATCGCTTTTCTGGATTTTTCGGAACTGTTATCATTGAAAATAGAAAACATAGTAGCAATCGGTCGCAAATTGAATTTCCTTCTGAATGAATACAATTTGATCATTAAAAAGTTTAAGTTGTTTGTGTTTTGTTCGATCACTTTTGTGACGTAAATTCACGCTAGAATTGACCATTTTTGACTTAGTACATACCACTTCGATTTCCTGTTCTCTCTGTGAAAATAGGATATTGGTGTCTTGAAATAAGTTGTAGAGAAAACAATTGCGCACAATTTTATGTTCATAGCTTCTCGATTGAACTACAATGAACAAAGTTATGCCTCTTTGAAGTTGTGACGTGAATTCACTAATTTGAAACAGAACAGAGTCGTCACCACGTCACCAAATTTCAAGATATTCTGAACAATTCTTTAGAGCCTTGAAATTTTATCAAAAGTGATATTTTGTTATTCCGACTTGTACAATCATAAATTTTCAGTATCTTTTCTTAACTTTTCTCTTAACTGGCACTTGAATAGCGACATATTGAGAAATCATACGTTAAAATTACTATTACTTCTCACTGTCTTTATTAACTAAAACATTTTTTTATTTGAAAATAACGAACAAATAAAAAAATCAACTAAATTATGTTCGATTTGTAGAAATCCGACCATCTGGAGGGTCAAAACCGCTTTCAAAGCATGTTTCCATCATAAAATTTTGCAAAAATCAAATTTTGTGACGTGAACCCACTCATCCGCGCTGCTGTAACTCAGCTGCATTCCAATCGATTTCTATAAAATTTAATGTTTCAGAATCGTTACATCTTTTTCAAAGAAGATCTCATTTTTTATTGTTATACTGTGTTAAAGTTTTCCCGTAAAATTAAAAAAAAATCCTTTTTTGTGACGTAAGTTCACTCATTTGCGTCTGTCTTTGTTCGCTTTTTAAAACATCCCCATTGGATATAAAAGAAATCTTTTTTCTACACAAAGTTTGTTGGCTTCAAAACGTATTGAAAAAAATCCAATAAAATGAATCCATATATTTGAATTATTTATTTTGTTAAATTTGTAAACATTTACACTTTTTTCAATATGTTATTTCAAACTTATATAAAACTACAAAACTTTTAAAAATTTATATAAAAATTATATAAAATATGTATAAAATTTTTTTTTCTTTTTTTGTTGGTTTTGTGTCATTTGTATTTGACAAGTTTGAGATTTTTTGATACACTAACGGATAAAAATCACTTGTGAGCGATACAAGCGCGAGAAATGTGTCTGATGTCCTTCCAGTTATTGGTGACATTTTGAAAATCAGAGAGACCCCTACTTGAAAAAGATCTTGCAATACATCATCGGGTTGAAAATAATCAACTCAAAAACATGAGAGGCATTGAGGTGTCAGAAATAGAAAGAAACTATTGAAAATGCTTTCGTATTTTTAATACTCGACAAAATATTCGAACGAATATTCGTTTGGCCGAATAATTGAAAAAGTCAATATTCGGCCTATGGTGAAACGAAGATAAAATTCTTCTTTTGTGTTTTATTAAATAAATTCTTCTGAAATTTGAACAGTTGAAAGAGTTTGACTGCAGAAGATGGGAAGTTTTCGATCTAAAATAATTCGATTTTGTGCAATTAAGTTTGTATAAAAATTAATTGCATGCAAATTTTTGTCCAATTCGTTCTAATTTATTGAAAACTAGCTGACCCGGTGTGCTTTGCTACACCTTTCAAAATCAAATGATATTTTCAGAAATTATTCAAACTTTTATTGTTTTATTGGCATTACTTTAAATCAAATTATAACATAATTTATAAGCAATCGCTATAAAATGAGAGCTGCAGCTGGAGTTTCGAATTTCAACACAAAGATAACTTGAACGAATATTCAAAATCTCGCTCTATAAATTTGTGTTAAAGATCTGATAATTTGAAGCTGTCTAGACGATCTCAAATTAATCGCACACCATCTAACTTATAAAATATGGTTGTTTTTTCTTGATATGTTCTGGATTTATGCTGAAAAACTGATAAGAGGGCCCCTCCCCTGTCCTTAATTATCATACCTAATTTTTTCGTTCCCAAAAATCCTCTTATATCAAATATAGTTCCATTGGTTGATAAGTTTTTAAGCTTTACAACAAATATTTATATGAACCCTCCTCCTTTCTTCCCCTCTCTACACTGTAAAGCGTAAGGATCTATAACAATCGTAGAAAGATATCTCGTAACCAAGTACCTTTCCATGCCATATTTGTTTCCATTTGTTGGCTTCGTAAGCATAAATTGAGAACATATGCTAACATAATTGTATTGGGCTCACCTCCCTCCTCCTATGTACCAACTCACTGAAAGTAGGTTGGTGTTTCAGATAATCATAGAATCATACCAAAATGATTTTTCATGTTAAGTTTTGTCCATTTCTCGGATTTTGTAAAAAAAAAAGAGATAAATGTAAGCCTCCTCTTCCCTTCCTATATTCCCAATTCTATCATCTTACTGCAAGAAAGGAATTGTTTCACATAGAAAAAGTATTTTTCGTACTCAAAAACTTTTTGATGCCAAATTTGGTTTCATTTGCTCGATAAATTTTAGAGTTATGCAAAAAAAATTACATGGAAGCTCCCCCTTCCCTTTTTAATATCTTTCCGCTGAAAAAAAGGTGGGGCTTCAATTTATGACAGAAACATTTCTCGAATCCAAATACCCTCATATGCCAAATATGGTTAAATTTGCTCGATCAACTCTCCAGTTATACTGAAAATTGTAAGGGAGTTCTTTCCTCCCCCTTTTCATCCACTTCTTTGAAGGAGTGAGGGATACCAAATATTCATAGAAGCACATCTCGTACCCAAATATGGTTCCATTTGCTGTTGTAGTTTTTTAGTTATGATGTAAAAATTGTATGAAACTCCCCTCCCTCTTTCTTTTCTCCCCACTGGAAGAAAGAAGGGTTCTCAAACAATCATTAGAACATATCACGTTCCCAAATACCCGCCCATGCCAAATTTGGTTCCATTTGCTAAATTAGTTTTTGAGTTATGTAAAAAATTATAAAAGAGGCCCCTTCCCCCTTTATTTCTCCCTACTGGAAAGAGGGATGGGTCTCAAATAATCATAGAAATATTTTTCATATCCAAATACCCTCCCATGCCAAATTTGGTTCCATTTGCTTTATTAGCTTTTGAGTTGTGTAAAAAAATATGAAAGAGGCCCCCTCCCCCTTTCTACAAGAAAGGGGCAGGGGTCTCAAATAATCATTGAAATATTTTTCGAATCCCAATACCTTCCCGTGCCAAATTTGGTTCCAATATCTTGATTAGTTTTCGAGTTATATGAAAAATTGTAAGGTAGCCCCCCTCCCCCCTTCCTATCACCCCACTGAACCTTCCCCGGCCTCCAATACCCCCACCTGCCAAGTTTCACGCAAATCGGTTCAGTAGTTTTCGAGTCTATAGTAGGGATACCATACGTACTCTTTTAAGAGTACATGTACTCTTTTTTGATCGAAAAATGGGCGTACTCTTCTTTTTGTGAAATTTTACCCAATGTACTCTTTTTTTGTTGAAAGACATTTGATCAGAAAAACCAACGTATTTCTTCCTTTTTATGAAGTTGTTCCACATCTTATGCAAAAAATACGATAGGAATACAGCTTACAGCAAGTTTCTTTAACATTTTGTTAATAAACATGCATTTTTAGTCGTTATAAACAGTGAACGCGATAATCGCCTTTGAGTATGCCAACAGAAGTCAATATGCACATAATTTAGGCATAGCACAAAAATATTTAAAAAAAATTATGGTCATTTATGCCACATAACTTTCAAGACATTAACAGTATTTGAATAAATTGAAATATCTTGGTGCCACCTCAGAGAGCACGAAATATGTATCTACAGTAGAACTCCGCTCATCCGAGCTCCGGTTATCAGGTTATCCGAGTCTCCACGTTATCCGAGCAACCATTTTTTTCCTAAATCCATAAAAAAATGTGTTTTTTTTTGTTCAGCTATTAAATTGATGTCTCTGGCAAGTTTAAAATCTTAACTTGCCAGAAACGTCGATTGAATAGGAAAATAAAGTCCATGTAAAAACCGAGCTATGCGCCTGGATGATATGCAACTCCAGAGCAAAAGGGTTTGTTAATGTATTCCTCTCAATGTACTCTTTTTTGTGTCGCGGGATATGGTAACCCTAGTCTATAGGGAACAGACAGACAGACAGACAGACAGAAATTCATTTTTATATATATAGATTAGAGAGAAGGAATTTCAAGAATTCAAATAGGATTTCAAATTATTTTTTTTTCGGAAAAAGAAAGTATGGCTTTTTAAATACAATAAATTTATCAATATGTATAAACCACCTATCCGGTCCTGGTCACCTGCTACTAAGCTGCACTAGTCGTAGCAGGAAACGTCCTAAATTGATTTCCTAATATTACAAATGTGTCCCGATATAACCACGTGTAACGCATTTACTAACAGTAACTGTTTCATAAAAAGCAGTTACGCTTCCGGGTGAAGGTAGAGCATATGAACCCTCGTCCACAGTGTTGGCAAAGAAAACTAAAAGCACCGTTTGTTCTTCGTGTTTGATTCGTGTTATGATCTGTTGTTGATCTACCGCAATAGAAGTGCCGATGGTACTCAAACCATAGCCGAGGGAAACTCACGCCAAGGCAGACAACAGAATGGTGATACCTACGCATTGGAGATGGTTTTCCCTGCAGTCAAGTATGTGTTTTTCTTCATGTAGATGTTTTATTATTTATGATTCTTTCGTAAGCACGCATTAGATTTTTTTTTTCGTCAATGTCAATATGTTGTCACAAAATGCATGAAGTTCAATGTGAACAACCGAATAATGGATCTTGGATATGAAAAGTTTATAATCAAAATGAAAATTTGGAATCCCCTTTGAAGTATGTAGTTATGTTTTTTCTAAAATTTTAGGTAAGAATTTATGGTTTACTTGGATTGCTAAATGCAAAAAAAAACTTAACTCATGGTAAACCTTCAATGAATCGTAGCATTGCATTGAAAAATAAGTCTTGATGCAACTATCATAGATGACGTATACAAAATAAGAAAATTATAAATGACTTTTGATCAGTAATTTCTATTTACAAATTGATCATAACGTTTTATACATCAATAATCGTACAATATTTAAACCTTTCTCACCTATTTGATGTATAAAATCTCATCAAATTTTTGAGAACACTTAAGTCAAATATAATTTAGCTGTATTTTCCTTAATAAACTGAGCTGAGATAATATTTATACAGTTTAAAAAAATATTCAAGAAAGCTTCTTTGGAAATTGATAAAACTACTATGTTAACGCCATCTTCCAACATTCAGCGATCCAGTTGTCCATTCATCAAACGGAGAACGATCAGATGTGCGCGCACTTCTCGAAAAACTCATCTTGGAAGATGACCAGTTCGATGTGCAGGACATTTTGCCAAACACTTTCGCCGACCCAGCCTCTTTGGTACTTTCATCCGAATATGCCTGCCCTGTGGGCCAGGTAGTAATGGAACCTGACTGCGTTCCTTGCTCAGTAGGAACATATTTCAACAGCACGAGTAAGACCTGCATAGACTGTCCCAAGGGATCTTACCAGTCGGAGATCGGCCAGCTGCAGTGTAAGAGCTGTCCGAACATAGCTGGGCGAGCTGGAGTCACATCGATAACCGGTGCACGTTCTGCAGCCGAATGTAAAGGTTGGTCTTACTTTATATTTCCCTCATGAATTAAATATTCAATGATTTCACAATTTTTGACTTACAATTTCTCAACAGAACGCTGTCCTGCTGGAAAATATCTAGATTCAGAAACTGGTTTGTGCCAGCCTTGCGGATACGGCTTTTACCAGCCGAATGAAGGTTCGTTCTCTTGTGAAATTTGTGGACTAGGACAAACAACGCGCATCGCGGAAGCAACAACCAAATCCGAATGTAGAGATGAATGCAAATCTGGAATGCAGTTGGGCGTCGATGGCAAATGTGAAGCATGCCCACGTGGGACGTATCGAACTCAAGGCGTTCAACCAGCATGTGCCGGATGTCCGACGGGAAGGACAACTCCGCGCGTTGGTGCGTCAAGCATTGAAGAATGTTCGTTGCCCGTATGCGCACCCGGTACCTATCTGAATGGTACCATTAACGTGTGCGTGGAATGCGGAAAAGGGTTCTACCAACCGGAGCAGCAACAGACACTCTGCATTCCTTGCCCACCAAATCACAGCACCAAAACGAACGCTGCGGTGAGTTTATTTTATCATAGTTTAATGGTTCAAGATTGGAACTTCAATAACCAGTTCTACATTCTTAGTACTAGATGAGATGATACAAAATTAAAACTCATAAGCAAACCCACTTGAACCATTTTCATTAAATGAATGTTTGATTGGATGAACTCTGATTTACCGAAAGCAGAATTTGGTAATTGCGTGCGTGGAATAATCATTCTTCATACCTCTTCAATTGCTCTCCATAGACCTCGAGCGAAACATAAATTTCTAATTTCTTTCTTCAAGTCGACTATTTCTCTTTTTTTTCAATAAGTTATTGGAATTAGCCTATGAAAGGTAACATAAAGGACAGGAAACTTCACTTTTAGAGGCGCTGAAGCTCAAACAAATCGCATTCCCTTCTACTCGCCAAAACAAACGTATCTCAAAATGTATATACCGTCAAACGGGGAATCATGCAACAGCGGGGTATGCAACATTTACATAACACCACACTGAATCAATTTTTAATTCAATGTATTGTAATTAAGTTATCTTTTAATGATTAAAATATGATGATAACATAATTTCTCGCATCTTAAGCTAGTATTTTAAAGTTTTTTATTTTTAAATAAAATTTGAAAAATCGAGCAATAAATGTACAAATTTTAACATTTCTCGATGCCGTATAAAACATTACCCAGTATGACGGGTTGGCTTGATAATATTACCTACAAACTTTTTACTGGCTTCCTCATGCTATACCAACACTGTTGGTGTAAAAATATTTTTCGAACAATCACTCATTTTTTTTAAATAAATATTTTCATAATTCAGCTAGGTGTCTGGGGTAAAATGCAACAAAATGCAAATCAAAGAAACACCTTGGAAATCTCGTTTTCATGTGCTGGAATATGAATGTTTTGCATCACGCGAAATTTCATTCATCCAAACATTTATTTTTATGATTTCAGCTTGTAGAATAATAAGTCAAAATGTTTTCATAAAGCTTGTAGAATTTTTCGACGTATTATTTAACCCCTAAAAGTATGCAACATTCTTAGTTTCAAAAAAAAAAAGTTTTTACAGACCAAAAAATTACTGCAATTGGTGTTTTCATGCGTAATTGGCTTTAAGAGATCGCAAATATATTAAAAACTATAATTTTCATACATGTTCATCTATGGAGGGTGAAAATCGCATGTTTTTAGAAAATTAAAAATAACTAAAGAAACCAATATTTTTTCTAACTACGTCAATTTGATGTCCCAACATCTTTAAAACTTTTGATCCATAGAACCCCTAAGACAGAAGGGGAAGGATTAACTGTGAACATAAGTTTTTTAGAAGCCATTAAAGTTGAAAATTGTTGCATGTTGCCGCAGTGGACGGTACCGCATGTTTAAAATTCGGTAAAAATCACCATTGGCGGCATAGATGAAGTTTTAACTAGGTATTTATCGTTTTTTTTTTCGTATTATTCCAGACCAGTAAATCAGAATGCATAAACCCATGTGCCAATGTTCCAGATGGTCAACCGCATTGTGATCCGAATGCGTTCTGCATTCTTATGCCTGAATCTTTCGATTTTAAATGCGAATGCAAGCCAGGTTTTAACGGAACCGGAATGCAGTGTACAGGTAAAAAATCAAGACTCAGTAAAAAAGGACAGTTATAGTTCAGTAGTTTTTAGTCATTTTATTCGGGATATTATGCAGAATAATGCACTTCTAGAAAAACTAGATAACAATTGAAGTATTTACTGATTATCTTTCTGTACAGATGTATGCGACGGTTTCTGTGAAAACTCAGGACAGTGTGTGAAAGACATAAAAGGCGTTCCTTCGTGCCGCTGTAAAGGATCTTTCACTGGTACCAAGTGCACTGAGAGGTCTGAATTCGCGTATATTGCTGGTGGAATAGCAGCTACAGTCATCTTTATAATACTGATTGTTCTACTCATTTGGATGATATGTGCAAGGTAAGTGGCATGGTAGATCGTGATGTGTAGCTTTTCGATATTTCTAAACGATTATTTTTTGTTCACAAATAGAGCAAACAAGCGCCGTGACCCTAAGAAGATCCTGTCGCCAGCGGCCGACCAAACGGGGTCTCAAGTGAACTTCTATTACGGAGCCCACACACCATACGCGGAGAGTATAGCTCCCTCGCATCACAGTACTTATGCGCATTACTACGACGACGAAGAAGATGGTTGGGAAATGCCAAATTTCTATAACGAAGGCTACATGAAAGAAGGTAGTTAAGCAAACAAAAAATGTTTTCCATTAGTTTCAATGAAAAATATATTCTTTACAGTCTTACACGGTACAAATGGAAAATTAAATTCTTTGGCACGATCTAACGCTTCCTTATACGGCACAAAGGAAGATCTGTATGACAGATTAAAGCGACATGCCTATACTGGCAAAAAAGGTAACTACATCCAGTCAAAAGCTTCTTACAGCATTGGCAAAGAACAATAACTCATTCTTCAAAATTCATTCCACAGAGAAAAGTGACAGTGACAGTGAAGGCAACTAGGCGATTACTTCATTTAAGTTTTAACTCATCCAATGCACAACATCGAGATGATGGTGGCCATCTTTAAGTTTCCCGCTGGCGCAATACTCAAGAAGAACCAATAATTCTAAACCTAACTCATTCGGGAAGTCTTCAAACATTTATACACTATTTTTCTTACAACAGTTGGCGGCTTACCGATCTAGATATCCCTAAATCGAGTGAAGAAAAAGCCGTACAAAGTAAAATAATTGATAATTTTTTCTAATTACCTAGATATCATGTAATTTTATCTAGTAATTTGTTATGTTTTGGAACAATTTTGTCAAATGTATTTTAATTGATTTAGGCTAGTAGACAAGTAGAACAGATATATCCAATTAAACTGATATCTCTTTCATCTGTTTTAGAAGTTTGTTTTATTTATTTCATGATGACCTTCGATTGGAAAATGTTACTACCTGCATTTATTTATTTATTTACTAACTGATTTTACCCGGCCTTGCTCGGGTTCACATAAAATATAAAACAAAATCAATCCTTAGACTTTTTGAAATTTTGAATGCATCATTATAACAAATTTGACCATGTTTTGTCATGTAAGCTTTGTAAGTTTTGTTATGTCTTCTTAACGTTTTGGTTGGGATTATTAAGAAAATTTATCGTTTTCTTATTATTGAATAAATAATATTTATGAGGTTTGCTAGAAATTTAAAATAATTTCTCATGAAAGCTTATTCATCTTATCACGATATATTTTAAACTAAGGTTGCCGCACATATGGGACCGTTTACTAATAACGTGAGCACATGTGGGGGGGGGGAGGTTCACATTTGCTTACGATCTCTTACTAGGGGGGTAAGGGGGGTTTCCAAAAATCTTACGTAAGAAATGACACATTGATTACACTAGGGAACAGCATTTTTGGTGCCTATGTTCTAATAACTGTTTTTGGAAAATTTTCGCGTTCTGAATTCTTATCATTTGTCAGATTTGCTTATAAGCTCATGTTATTGTGATATGCCGTGTGGATATTTTGATAGATTTTCAGTAATATCTATCATTCATAAATAATGAACCAACGAACCCACATGGAAAACAATAACTGATTCTAAAACTATATACTATCGTCCAATTAAGGATTCACATTTTGCTAGATATTCAAATTTCAGAGATACAATCACTAATCACTAATCGTACTTCTGACTGTGAACTTATGTCTGAGTCCCAAAGAATAATAAGTGTCTTATTATTCTTCTTGTCTTTGTTCATGTATTTAATTATTTCAACATATGAATATTAAAATGATCAAAAACATGAATTGGTTGGGCCTACTATGGAGCAGGGAACGCAGAGACATCCGGAACACAGGAACAGGAAGAAACGTGGACAACCAGTACCATACATTTCAAATGGGCAGTATCGTTGGAAGCATGCTAAGAAAAATGCTCCTTGATGGAGAAACCATGCGTAATGTAAAGGAACTTCGTCAATCGCTAAGGCCATGCTAAAGAGGTTCGAAATGATTTATTTTGTAGACGGAAATCCCAAAATCTCAGCACATATGTTGAAGAATTTGTTAAACATATGTTGAAGAAAGTAACTTTAAAATTCGTAGCTTAGATTTTTATTACTTGAACTGTTTCAGATTTCAGTGTACAATCATTTTTGATCACCGACCAAGGTTAAAGCGCCTTTACTCGCTCTTGAAAATAAAAAAGAGAAACGGAAAACATTAGTAATACATAAAACCCTTCGAGGTCTGTTTAGAGCTCGAAAAGTTTTTCCAAAAATTTTAACCGTATTAAAATAATCCATAAAATTACCTTCGAAAGTTCTCATATAATTGAAATTAACCTAATTAGTAGATCGAAAACATTCAAATATGAACCTAGTTATCGAATAAAATACTAATAATTTATTAATACAAAATTAGACATTTAAAAATAAGCAATGTTATGCTATTCATATCATTGAATCGATTTCAAAGTGTTTATTACTGTCAACAAAAATTGTAAAAGTTTAATTCAAATAATTTATTTATTTATTTACATAGTATTCCGTCTTACGACATAACTTGACGAACATTCCTAACATTCACTCGGTCCATGGCAACCGTTCTCCAATTTCTCGGGCACCCCACGTTCGCCAGATCACGCTCCACTTGGTCTAACCACCTCGTTCGTTGCGCCCCCGCTCGTCTTGTTCCTACCGGATTCGTAGCGAACACCTGTTTTGCGGGACAGTCGTCCGGCATTCTCGCAACATGTCCCGCCCAGCGTATCCGGCCAGCTTTCACCACCTTCTGGATACTGGGTTCGCCGTAGAGTCGCGCGAGCTCGTGGTTCATCCTTCGCCTCCACATTCCGTTCTCCTGTACGCCGCCAAAGATGGTTCTTAACACTCGTCGCTCGAATACTCCGAGTGTACGCAGGTCCTCCTCGAGCAATATCCATGTCTCGTGCCCGTAGAGAACAACCGGTCTAATAAGCGTCGTATACAGGTTACACTTTGTGTGAGGGCTAAGTCTTCTCGACCGCAGTTGCTTGTGGAGTCCATAGTAGGCACGACTTCCGCTGATAATTCGCCTCCGGATCTCACGGCTGGTGTCATTGTCTGCGGTCACCAGTGAGCCAAGATAGACAAAGTCTTCGACTATCTCCAGCTCGTCGCCGTCGATCGTGACCTTGTTATTACTGGACAAGCGGGTTCGGTCGGTCTCGGATCCGCAGGCCAGCATGTACTTCGTCTTGGACGTATTAATCATCAACCCAATCCTTCCTGCTTCGCGTTTCAGTTTGCGGTAGATCTCCTCCGAAGCCGCAGATGATCTGCCGACTATATCAATGTCATCGGCAAAGCAGATAAGTTGACTGGATCTGTTGAAAATCGTGCCCCGCATTTCGCCCACCGCTCGTCGAATAACACCTTCTAGCGCCACGTTGAACATCATGCAGGATAGACCATCACCTTGTCGAAGCCCCCTGCGCGATTCGAATGAACTCGACAATTCACCCGAGATCCGCACACAGCACTGCGTTCCATCCATCGTCGCCTTGATCAGTCTGATCAGCTTCCCGGAAAAGCCGTTCTCGTCCATGATTTTCCATAGCTCGTTACGGTCGATCGTGTCGTATGCGGCTTTGAAGTCGATGAATAGATGGTGCGTAGGGACTTGGTGTTCACGGCATTTTTGGAGGATTTGCCGTAATGTGAATATCTGGTCCGTCGTAGACCGTCCCTCCATGAAGCCGGCCTGATGACTTCCCACGAATCTGTTTGCTTGTGGCGTTAGGCGGCGGAGTAGGATTCGGGACAACACTTTGTAGGCGGCATTGAGGACAGTGATCGCTCGGTAGTTCTCACAGTCCAATTTGTCGCCCTTCTTGTAGATGGGGCATATTACCCCCTCCTTCCACTCCTCCGGTAGCTGTTCTATGTCCCAGATCCGGATTATCAACCGGTGTAGGCAATCGGCCAACCTGTCCGGGCCCATTTTGATGAGTTCAGCTGCGATGCCATCCTTCCCAGCCGACTTGTTTCTATTCAGCTGGCGAATGGCTTCCTTAACTTCACTCATCGTTGGGAGTGGCTCGTCTTCGTCGTTTGCTACGCCGGCGATGTACCTTCCCCCACCGTCTTGATCTCCTGCATGTGCGCCGTTCAGGTGTTCATCGAAGTGCTGCTTCCACCTTTTCATCACCTCACGATTGTCCGTCAGGATACCCCCGTCCTTATCCCGGCACATTTCGGCTTGCGGCACGAAGCCTTTGCGGGATGCGTTGAGTTTCTGATAGAACTTTCGTGTTTCAAATTCAAATTCAAATAATTCAAATAATGTTCCAAAGAATTCAAAAATGTTTGTAGAAGTTCCATTATAAATATGCTTTCAGATCTGTTTTGCTAATCCTACATTATGATTTATTAAAAATGTTATGTATTTTTTTTAACTCTCACAGCATTACCTAAATATTAGAAAAATAAATATATTATATTATGTTATCCAAAGTAAAAACAATTTAAAATTAAGAAACCACCTAACTTTAGCAAATGAATCCACCCACAAACAGCTCGAACTAAGTGCTAAATCAAGCCAGCCGTTGGCGAATTTTGAAAAGTCAGTGAGTGCTGCAATTAAATGTAAACTGTAGGTACGTTTGTGATCGAAAATATTCATTCGAAATAAAAGTCGATACTTCTTCACGTTTTTATTCTCAACTTTATACATGCCAGTTCAACACTAAACAACACTAAATAGCTGAAACGAAAGAAAAAAATAATAAGGAACTTCCTCACCAGTTTTATGCTAGTTTCCACACTTGCTGCTGACTTCATTCGGTATCAAAAGTTTTGTCACTTTTTATGCGTACATTTCTCAATAACTTTATAAATTTAACGTGATTTTACTATCATGCCCGAGCATACTGTGTGGAAGAGATTTTCTTCAACTTACGACAAACGAGCACCTTTTTCCTGTTTCTTTCAACTTTTGTTCTCACTTGATATTCATAAGAGACCTGAACATATTTTTAATCATTTCCAATGTAGCACTAAAAGACCACTTCCTCACATTTTGAAAAAAAGGAAACAAAACTGTCCATTTCGCTATCCCACCCCAACTGCTTTTTCCATTTTCAACATTTTTGCTCCATCAAAATTAAACTTTCCTCGTCAATCAAACTGTGCAAAAAAACTTCCCGGAGGAACCGCACTGAGCTCTATTAAAACAACAACAACGATATCAAGTGAAAAAAGGATTTCTGATTTTGCACTTGGGTTTTTTCTGTTATCAACAATGATTTCTTTGTTGTATCCTTTGAAACATTTATAAATTGATGACTTGTTTGTAAAATCAAAACTTTCTCTCGAAAAAGACAGGAAAACGAAAAATTGAACGCAGAGAAAATAAACGCGACCGCACTCGACCAAGGCCTACTCGCCAATCATATTCAAATTTCAGAGATATAACGCTTTAAATTTGGTTTGATTTTTTTTTTCAAAAGTTTCGTCCGAATTATCATATTTTGCTGAATACCAACTCTCAATTTTACTAACGATTAATCAAAAAAATTTGTCACTTCACGTTGAAATGTTTCTAAGCTTTAAGTTAAATTGACGCATTGTCGCTGGAAATTTTTGCACCCATTCTAGTAGCATAAAATGATTTTTTTTAGATTTTTATGACTTTCAGGTCAAGAACATGACATTTTTTATGGTCGTTCTCTTTATTCTGAAATTCGGTTTTATATTGTTTATTTGGTTTGTGGAAATTTTCGAAGATTATTTTATCCCCAACACTCTATACCCTCAATATTGTTTTCTAAAAGTAATCGTTTATCAGGGGTTTTCAGATCGTGCTCCGCGGAGCACTTGGTGGAAGCTTTTGAAAGTGCTCCGCGACGCACGCAACGAAAATCATAAACCAACTTTGAAAAACTCAGATATTTTTTGATCGCTTCATTTTTATCGAAGCATGAGAAAAAAAATTCACAGGGCATCCGGTTTGTTTTTGTTTTTACTGGCGGTTAAAGCCCTGTTGGCAAAGAATGGTGGATTGTTAAAATGCCCAGCGTTGATCGAACAACGTTGTGTTGCAGGACTGAGCGTGCAAAACACTCAATGAACAGGCTGTTCTTGCGCAGTACTTAGTGAGCTACCGATTGGAAAAGTTGGAGAAGCGCATACTATTGCTGAAAAATTATTCAAACCTTGTATTCAAGAAGTCGTCCGTATCGTGGTTGATGATAAAACAGTTGAATTGATCTGATACGGATTCTTGGCGAATTTGTGACATGGCTAAAGATGTTGGAAGCATTTTAGTTTCTCGATTGGGAACTTCAAAATTCGATATGCAGTTTGACGAATCCACAGATGTATCAGGACTAGCAATTCTGATGATATTTGTTCGCTATCAAGGTTCTGAAGGTTTCGATGAAGATTTGTTCCTTTTCAAACCGTTGCCAACTTCCACGACGGGGGCTGAAATATCAAGCTTATTGATGATTATGTTACGGACAACAATATTCCATGAGGAAATTGCATTGATGTATGTATGAACGGTGGGAAAGCTATAGTTGGAAATATTGCTGGAGTCGTTGCCAAGATCAAAGAAAAGACCAAAAGTTGCGGTAGTCGTCATTACATCCTTCATCGACATGCACACGGTATGAAGAAACTATCATCATCTTTGAAGGAAGTCTTGGACGAAAGCGTAAAAATAATCAACTTTATTAAGGCTCGACCGAAAAATTCAAGGTTATTCAAGGCGTTGTTCATACCGAAAATCCTGATATTCTCGTGGAAAAACGTTGTCTCGCCTGTTTGAATCGGAATTGGATATCGGAAGTCAGAGCGTTTTTGAGCTACAATAATTTGGCATTGGGGGTACGATTGAATGATGTTGTATTCCTAATGATGTTTGTATTCCTTGGTGTTGTAGTATTACGTAGTCTATTACCTCTATA
This sequence comes from Uranotaenia lowii, assembly GCF_029784155.1. NCBI lineage: Eukaryota > Metazoa > Arthropoda > Insecta > Diptera > Culicidae > Uranotaenia > Uranotaenia lowii. Next base: position 249,342,264 of record NC_073692.1, on the reverse strand, counting down.
TTTGACGGCCTTTATGGCCACACCTTTGTATGACACACACCATGTAAAAAGAGAAAAAGGTATCAATAAAGTCAGTTGTTCTTTGTATTTTCACCAAGTAAAACATGGTGTCAGAAGCTGCGTGAGCTTCATTTGTTTTTTCCGGCGTCATTTTGAAAATCGCGGAAGTTTTGATTCGGGAAGTACCGGTTCCAAATAAACGTTTTAAGAAAAGTTTTACTTCGGTCGTTTATTATTCCGGAAGAGTTCCCGTGTTGTGATTATTATCACATGATGGAGATGCAGGAGTTTTTTGAAAGCCAGACAGCGATGTTCCGTTCGCTCATTGAACAAATGCAACGGATGAACACTGGCGCTACAGCTGCAGCAGCAGGCGGATCATCTCCAGGATTTGTTCCATTGCCCCCACCGTTATCTGTGGAAGGAGACATGGAACGAAATTTTGACTTTTTCATGTCAAATTGGCAGAACTATGCCAAGAGTATCGGAGTGGATAGATGGCCCCAGCAAGACGAAGAAAGAAAAGTTAGTTTGTTAATGTCTGTCATTGGAGAAGCTGCTCTTAAAAAGTACAGCAACTTTGAGCTTACTCAAGAGGAGAGACATAACCTCGAACTCGCGGTGGCAGCAATCAAAGCGAAGGTAGTGGTTGAACGCAACAAAAACATCGACAGGTTGGATTTTTTCGAAGCCCAACAACACCCATTAGAATGTACCGAGGACTTCCTACTTCGTTTAAAACATCTGAGCCGGCTGGCCAAACTCGGAGATCTCCGTGATGAATTAGTCGTGTTCAAACTAGCTACATCTAACAAGTGGCCCCACCTCCGACAAAAAATGCTGACAAAACCAGACATCACTGAAGCGGACGCAGTAGCTATGTGCCGCAACCAGGAACTCGGAGAAGCGCGCTCACAACAAGCTGAGGTCAACAAACTTAAAACGTCTGCCAAGTTAATGAAGTGCAAATTTTGTGGCGACCGCCACGAATTTAAAAAAGGAGCTTGTCCAGCGATCGGCAAGAAGTGCACTGCTTGTGGTGGAAAAAACCACTACGAGCGTGTTTGCAAATCGGAAGGAAAGATCCATAAGAAGAAGCGTCGAGTTAAAGTGCTTAAAGAAGAACCGAATAGTGATTATTATGCTGAGTCATCCACGGAAAGTGAAAAAGAAACAGAAAATAGTGAAGATGAAGCAGAAATTCGGAAAATTTACGACAACTCCGCTTCCGGAGGGCAAGTTTTGGCAGATTTAGAAGTTAACGTCACCGGCTATTGGAAAACGATCAAATGTGAATTGGACACCGGAGCAAATACAAGTATCATTGGGAAGAATTGGCTGAACAAAATCGTTGGATCACCAGAAACCAAAATCACCCCGTCAAATCTTCGTCTATTTAGTTTCGGTGGAAATCCGATTCCAGTATTGGGCGAAACGAAAATTAGCTGCAGACGAAATGGAAAAAGATATAAATTAGTTTTCCAAGTGGTTGAGGTAGACCATATTCCACTGTTGTCAGCGAACGCCAGCAAGACTTTGGGTTATGTGAAGTTTTGTAACTCAGTGTCTTTTGCGACAGCCACAGATTCCACGAGTTTGCTGAATATCCATCGTTTGGAAGCAATGAAGATAGTCGATCAGTACAAAAGCGTTTTTGAAGGATATGGTCGTTTTGCCGGTGAAGTGTCGTTGGAGGTTGATCAGTCTGTACAACCATGTATCCAACCTCCAAGAAGAATCCCTTTAGCGTTTCGTGGCCCTCTGAAAGAAGAATTGGACAAACTCGAAAGAGATGGCATTGTGATTAAAGAGTTTGCGCACACGGAATGGGTGAGCAATGTGGTTCTCGTGAAACGTGAAAAAGATAAAACCAGCTCGATTCGCATATGTCTCGATCCAGTTCATCTCAATCAAGCTCTGAAAAGACCAAACTTGCAATTCCCGACCATAGATGAAATCCTCCCAGAACTGGGTAGAGCTAAAATATTCACAATGGTAGATGCTCGAAAAGGGTTTTGGCACGTCGTCCTGGATGAAAAGAGCAGTCGCTTGACTACCTTTTGGACACCCTTTGGCAGGTACCGATGGAAGCGGCTCCCATTTGGAATATCCCCAGCTCCGGAGATCTTCCAAAATAAGCTACACGAGGTTCTTCAAGGCCTGAAGGGAGTGGATTGCCTAGCTGACGACATTTTGGTATATGGGTGTGGAGAATCTATGGAGCAAGTACTTGTCGATCACAATCGGAATCTGCGGAACCTGTTGGAGCGCCTCGAGAAAAGTGATGTTAAATTGAATCGTGAAAAATTAAAAGTGTGTGAACGATCTGTGAAGTTTTACGGTCATATATTGAGTGATAGCGGTCTCAGACCGGATGATTCAAAAGTGTCTACTATAAAAAACTATCCAGTGCCTACAAATAAAAAAGAATTACACCGATTCGTTGGATTGGTGACCTACCTGGGAAGATTTTTGCCGAATCTAAGTGCCAACATTACGATGTTAAGAAGATTGATCTCGGAAAAAGAAGAGTGGAATTGGTCCTCAGCACACGAAGAAGAATTCAATCGATTAAAGTTTATGGTGTCTGATGTAAAGACGTTGTGCTACTATGATCAGTCTCAACCTCTAGTGATAGAATGCGATGCTAGTTGTTATGGTTTGGGCGTAGCGGTTTTTCAGCGCAATGGTGTGGTAGGATACGCTTCTAGAACACTCACGACAACCGAAAAAAATTATGCCCAAATTGAAAAAGAACTTTTGGCAATACTTTTTGCGTGTGTTCGGTTCGACCAGTTAGTAGTCGGTAATCGAAAACCATTAGTTAACGTATTTAAAAAGCCGTTAATTTCAGCCCCTCGCAGATTACAACGAATGTTGTTGAATCTCCAGCGATATCAGTTGAACATTGAGTATGTTACGGGTAAAGACAATGTGGTCGCGGACGCCTTGTCTCGTGCACCATTACCTGTTTCTTTAGAAGAAGATGATTACAAAAAGTTTACCGTATATCAAGTGTTCAGTGAATTACATAACCTACAACTAGCATCTTTCTTGAAAGTGTCTGAGGACTGCTTGAATGAAGTTGTTGAGGAGACCAAAAAAGATTCCACGATGCAGCAGATCATCTCGTACATACATTGTGGTTGGCCAGCAGCTGTGACCAGTCTACCGGAAGGCGTCAAAGTGTACTTTAAGTACAAACATGAATTGGCTACTCAGGAAGGATTGGTGTATAGAAATGACCGCATACTTGTACCATACGCTTTGAGGAAGCGAATGGTTTCGAAAGCGCATGTGAGTCATAATGGAGTGGAAGCGACATTGAAGTTAGCTCGTGCTAACTTGTTTTGGCCAGGAATGAGTGCACAAATCCGAGATTCAGTTGCAGCGTGTTCTATCTGTGCCAAGTTTGCCTCATCTCAAGTAGCTCCTCCAATGCAAACTCATCCAATACCAGTACATCCGTTTCAACTTATATCCCTCGACGTATTTTTCGCTGATTATCAAGGACAAAAACGAAAATTCCTTGTGACCGTCGATCACTATTCCGACTTTTTTGAGGTCGACCTTTTGAAAGATTTAACTCCGGGATCGACTATAACTGCCTGTAAATCTAATTTTGCTCGCCATGGTCGTCCTCAGGTCGTACTGTCTGACAATGGTACGAATTTCTACAGTCGAGAGTGGGTAGCTTTCACTAAAGAATGGGACTTTAAGCACACGACATCGGCTCCAAACCATCAGCAGGCAAACGGAAAGGCGGAGGCCGCTGTCAAAATCGCTAAACATCTTTTAAAAAAAGCCGAATCTTCTGGAACGGATTTCTGGTACGCACTCCTTCATTGGCGGAATATCCCCAATAAGATCGGGTCGAGTCCAGTGCAGAGGTTGTTTTCTAGAAACACAAAATGTGGCCTACCAACATCAGCTAGCAAGTTAACACCGAAAGTTGTGGAAAATGTTGCTGAGGCAATCGAGACTAATAGAAAAAAAGCCAAGCAACAGTATGATAAAAAAAAACGAGAGAGCTGCCGGATTTGGAAGTTGGATCACCGGTCTATGTTCAACTTAATCCAGAATCTTCTAAGCACTGGACCCCAGCGGTAATACACCAACGTCAAAACGAGCGCTCCTTTGTAGTAGATGTTCAAGGGTCAAGCTACAGACGTGATCGCAAACATCTGAAGCCGCGTAAAGAGCCGATTACGCCCTCATCTGTTCAAAACCATCCAAGTTTGCCAACAACGTTCACCAACGAGCAGGCCCTGGTACCCGATCACACATCGTCTGTCAGTCTGAATGATCAAGCTGCAGATACTGCAACACCGGAGAAGAATGACAACACGATGGGCAGTAGAATGGAAACTGCAAACATACATCAGCCGTTAGCCGAAACTCCACGACGTCCGAAGAGAGATATTAAAGTCCCGATAAAATTCAAAGACTATCTTCTTGATTTCGAGTAATCAGTTAAATGCTAGGGAAGGGAAGATGTTGTAGTATTACGTAGTCTATTACCTCTATATTTGACGGCCTTTATGGCCACACCTTTGTATGACACACACCATGTAAAAAGAGAAAAAGGTATCAATAAAGTCAGTTGTTCTTTGTATTTTCACCAAGTAAAACACTTGGTTTAAAGTTAAACTAACAGGCCCACGTGTCTAATGAAGTCATTTACAAATACAATTACAATTTTTTGCCGCAGGATTTGGTGAGCAGCTTACAACAATATTTCCTCTGAGAATATCATTAAATTTTAAAAAGATCGAAGACATTAAATGCGAAGAACTGCCTTTTTATAGGTCAAAGAAATCAAAATCATTAACATCGCAAGAATATGAATGCTTGATAGATATGACATCGGTCGGATTCAAAGCTTCAGGAAAGATTCATATCCAAAACGTCGCTGGAGAAGTTTTGGTGTCAACTGAAAAATGAATTTCAAATTTTGTCCGATACAGCGAAACTTATTCTTCTGCCGTTTTCCACAACTTATCTATGCGAGTCTGGATTTTTCAAGAATCTCGCAACGAAGACAAAATACCGATCCCGACTAAACGCGGAACAAAACGTCCGGTTACAACTGACACAAATTTAACCAAACTTGTTACAGCTTGAAAAATCGAAAAAAAACGTTTTTGTTCTATTGAAATCATTAATTCTTGATGACAAATATTTAGCTTAGCTTAGCTTAGCTTAGCTTAGCTTAGCTTAGCTTAGCTTGATTGACTACTCACATCCACCTTAAGTCATTGAACCCGAAATGCCGTTAAAAATTCTGAATTATATTTTTAAAATGATATAAAGTTCTTGTTTTCCATAGTTTATTCCATCATAGTAGTATTAAAGTATTTCGAATTCCATAAACGCAGGTGTGGCTCAGTAGAATGAATTCTACATCACCAATGGTTGCTACTCCGTGATTGACCGAGGCCATCAATTTTGCCTAGAGATCAAAAGAATGGTGTCTGGGATTGACAGCACATTCACAATGAACAAAACTGATGCTCTCTCTTTATACGTCAATAACGGCGCCGGCCACGTCCTAGTAGTCAATGGATAGAGAGGAAAATAAGAGAAAGGGATGATAGACTGTAAATTTATGCTTTAGGACCGAGGTCACCTCTGCATCCTAGCAAAACAATTTTTGTGGGGATGGGGGAAAAGGGATATGATCAGGAGACACTTTTGACAAGTGTATAGATCTTAGTAAACCAATTCTCCGGTGCTTTCATTGTTCCTAACAAAATGTTTTTTTAACTCTACAAAATAAAACGAAAAATCAAGAGTATACGTGTACATCAGTTAAAAGAAAAATAATTACACTTATTGTGAATAACATATATTGGCCCACTAGCGTAACAATCTCTCTAAAAAAACAGTGTAAAAAATAAAAATAAAAATTATTTAACAAGTTTTTCATTGACTGATATTTGTAAACTATAAAAAACCCAACCTTTTTCTAAGAGGCCGTCTATTGATATAAACAAATTCAACAAGATAATTTCAGAAAGTTGCAAATGATGTATAGTCAACTAAAATGTAATTTCTTTAACTCCTGTTTCTTTAAAAAAAAAAATAGAATCATTGTTATATGTAGAATGTAAAACAAACAATACAATTCATCATTGATCAATTTCAAAATATTATTGTAAATTATTATTATTGTTTTATGCTTTTCAAAATATTCAAAAATGTTCTTTAAATGTTAACTGAAAGCAGTGTTTAGCAGCCTACCAAATCCAAGTTCGTATCTGAAAAGCTGGAATGCCTAGACAATTTCAGAGACAATAAAAAAAATAATAAAAAAAAAACTGCTCCCTACTCAACCTACTAGCTACAGTCTTTAGTCCATATGCCGCCCTCATGAATGTTTTCATGAAGTTCCTGTTTTTTTTCTGTCTTTGTTGCTAGATTCAATACGATACAGGAGTTTAAAATTTAAAAATAAAAGTAGTTTTGCATTCTTTTAAGAGCTTCAGGCACATACTTATTTACTGCCGAAAAACTGATTCCATCAATTAAATATAATCACTTTTCAGTTTCTATTATATTTTGTATGTACCAACACAAAATCACGACAAAAACCATCGAAAAGACAGCCCGTTTTCCTGATAAATGTGATTCAAACCGAAAAATATGCTATCAATATCGTTAACTTTATGAAACAAAATTAATTTTGATACCGAATCTTCGAATAAACGGATGAAATAACAAGTTTCAGTTTGACTAACAACTCTTTCAAACCTGTACATTGAATCGCCAGTTGCTTTAATAAGCTATTCGAAAATTCAAACTGATCTTTACAAACGCCTTCATGCGTTTCAATAGCTAGGTAAAAATTGGTTGAAGTTGCACAAAAGATTAATTCTTGATGACAAATATTTTGTTGATAAAATCAAGACTATCCAAAGAGTAGCCATTCATTACTGATTTTATTACACATCTTATTTACAAGATAAATACTATCAAGTTTTCAAAACTCGGGTTTGTAGGTGCTCCGCCAAAAATTTTGGTTTTAAAAAGTGCTCCGCCGAGTAAATGATCTGAAAACCCCTGGTTTATGACATTTCATCTTTTGTTTGGAGCGGTTATTAAATTTTACTTTAATATTGCTTTGCTTGGCCATATTTTTGAAAAATGTGTCAATTTCTCAATGAATAAAAAACGTAAAATCTTACTAGGGGGTGAGAGGGGGTATTCAGAAATCTTACTGTGTCTTACCAGGGGTGGAGGGAGGTTCGAAAATTTCCAAAATCGTGCTTACGTAATTAGTGTACGACCCCTATGACACAAAATTTAAGGAAAGTCCGGTCCGGCTCGGTTGCCCGGATTTCATTGAAAAAAGCCCAGATTTATTCACTTTTTTGTAAAATGTAACAAAACAACTAAAATTTAATTATTATAATTTTGCCATTTTTACGTACAAAAGGAAATTTTTAATGGCGAGTTTAATCCAAATAATAATGATTTGTGTTTGGAAACCTGAAATACAATTTAAAATCTGCTGATGTAGTTTGATGAAAAACAAATATTTCAGATGTATTCTTCTTGATTTTTACTAAATAATTCCATGGTTTTGACCAAATTTGTCCGGATATTGAGTTGAACATTTTGAAATCAAATGCCTGGATTTTGCCAGGTTTTTCGATGAAACTGGCCAGATTTGTCCGAGCCAGATACGTCCGGAAAAATTTCTAGCGACCTTATTTTATACCCACTATTTTTTAGGAAGCTTGAGTAGATTTACCCTTTTTCATCATCAAATGATAACAATGTATTTTTATCTTTTCCATGTGTTACCTATAGTGAAATTTCAGTATATTAGTTTGTAAACATATGTGAACGACCTCTTTTGAAGATTATTCCACTTTTCAAGATGGATGATCTCCCCGTAGAATGGTATATGTAAATTTTATTTTGTACATAGAAATTTTTGAAAAGATTTGTGCTGAAACCTCGTTGAAGACTAACTTTGCCAATTTTCAATTGCTTTTTCTAGTTTTCTGATGATTGGATGGTAGAATCGAACACATTGATGACAAATTATTACTCAAAAATTATAAATTGACCAATGAAATCAAATTTTACAAAACTAAAAAAAATCATTATTAAAAAGTTTCATGCGTTGAATTCGTTTTTAACTTTTTCCAGAAAACGTAAGTTTAATTGTCTTTCAAATTAAATTCCTATACAAATACAAATCAAAGCGTTAAGATCGCAGCCTTGAACTTACAACCCTCAGCTTAATTGATTTTGTCCCTATGACGAATTCCAAAAAAATGTTGATTGGTACGTTAAAACACGAGAAAATTCCATTCAAGATGTCGGACAACTTAAAAATCCCAGATTGAGTAGTAGATTCTGGCATTAGGTTAGGAGATGAGGTTTGCGATTTTCCCGCAGTCGATGGTTTATTCTGTTGTGGAACTTTCCCGCGAAAGCCTGGAGGAACTTGTTTTGCATTTTCCGAAACCGTGTAACGAGTAAGTTCGATTGGGGTTCAAGATTGTGGGAGGCCTTTGTCCGAATTTTCAAAGGTGACCAAGAGGGTGTTTAACCGTACCAAAAAAGACTTCTCACAATCAACCAACAAACAGACGACAGCACACAACCCCATGAAAACCATCGCTTGCCCGCCTACTATCGGAGAACATCAAAACTACAACTCCACAACTAGATGGCGAATAACTGAGATTGAGCCGCGATGATGGCGGCTATGACAGGTCACGAAGGGGGGGGGGGGGAGGATGAGGAAAGTAAGGGTCCAGAATAAGGGGCACATGAACGCATGGAAAAGACGCGATTGCCCGAAATATACCAGAATGAGAGTGAAGTGCTTCCGTTGCTTGATGTGGTGATTCTTCCAGAATAGACGTAATATCAGATCACCCAGAACCCCTTAAGTTTTGGCTTGAGTTCAAACTACGACCTTCACCCGGATTAAGAGTTCTGCAACATCCTGTTCTACGTCAGTAGGAAGGCCTTCCTGCTGTGAACGCAACCATCACCACAACCTGTGTACACGCCTAGGACGGCCGTGAGCTATGTGAGCCCGTCCAAAAGTAGGACAGTTACCGTATTCTTATGTTGGTTGGGTAATGCTGGGCAGGAACCATATCAGCTCATAGTTCGGGGTTTAAGTGGGAAGTTTATTTGGGAAGATAAATATTTTCTTGGCTACTGACGCGATAGATTGAAGCCGACCCTGAGGTTTGATTCAGGGAGTCTTCTCTGCTTTGATCCTGGTCGGACCATGGATGCATCCTTACAACCGATGAATTTTTCTCTACTCTGATTGAGGAGATAAACGTAGGAATTTTTGGAGGTATTTTGGGGGAAGGCACCTTTGCACGCTTCCGAAAGCCTCATACAGAGAGGACTGAATGAACCTCATCAGCCGCGTCTGTGTCCCCGGTGTCCTCATTATCAACTGGCAGCAATGAGAAAATATTACTAGGTTGAGATTGGGTCGGTGGAGAATCGCTCTTTAATATGGCGGCATAAGAACGTTTAGAACGCTCTTTTAAAGAGCGCCTCTGCTTTTTAAAAGAGCTACCTTTAAATGCCTCGCACGAGGAGATTACATGGGGTGAGCCCCCGCAATAGACATATTTTTGTTCTATTGCCGAGCATACTCCTTCCCCATGATTCTCCCCGCAACGAGAGCATCGCTGCTTATTGCAGCAATGAGATGCAGTGTGTCCCAACTTTATGCAATTTTTGCACTCCATTGGGCGAGGCAGACAAGGATGTATCTTATCACCGCTACTTTTTCTAATCGTAATGGATGAGATTCTGACTGGATCGATCGACTGTGCACCGAAACCGAGGATTGCGTGGAATCCTTCAACAATGGAGCAACTGAACGACCTTGACCTGGCTGACGATATTGTTTTGCTCGCCCAAACACAACCGGACATGCAGAGCAAACTCGACGACCTCACCGAAAGTTCCAAGGCAGCAGGTCTCAAAGTCAATGTCGGAAAGACCAAGTCGATGGAGATCAACACAGGAAATCCCTACAGTTTAATGGTAGCTGGGCAACAAGTTGAGAAAGTGGAGTGCTTCCAGTATCTTGGTAGCCAGATAACGCCTGTGTAGTGACCGTGGTAATATTTTCACTATTTCCACCTTACAAATCAGTAATTTTTTTGGGCAAAATAAAACCGCGTTGGTACCAGGAAAGACATCGAAACCCGGATCAGAAAGGCCCGTTTTGCATTTGCGAGTCTCCGAAACATCTGGCGGTCACGACAGATCTCTCTACGAACGAAAATCCGAATCTTCAACTCAAACGTCAAATCCGTAGGGGAGAATGAGGATACTTGATCCCTGGGGATACTTGATTCCTTAGCTATATCTCGAAACTGGAATGTTTTACAAAGATCAAATGTCCTAGAAAAATGTGCCAAAATGAGCAAAATAACAATGCTTGCAGCTTAAAAAATTACAACAAAATAATTGTTTGAGTAATTGAACTTTGTTTGAAAAATTTCACAAAATGTAACTTGAAGATCTTTTTTCATCAATTTACACATTCCTTACATGGGAAAATTATAAAAAAAATATTTGTTCCAATGTATCAATCGTTCGAGCGTAAAATTAACTTCATAATGCCATATTTTCAAAGCAATGGAAAACTCTCGACTTTTTTCAGAAAAAGTTTTCTAAAATGTTGATTATGGGTACAATTGATCCCCTAGAGTTGGGTACAATTGATCCCCCTTCCAAACGGCATATTTTTCTTCTGAATTGATCGTTATGATTGCTGATTACGAAATTACTAATATTTATTCAAAAACTAATATTTATCAAACAATTGTCTGAAGAAAAGAGCAAAAATAATTAATTTTCTCTTAATAATAAAAAATAGCGCCTTTAAGTATGCAATGTTATTAGCGTTGAGAAAAAGTTATAGAATTTTCTTCTTATGTCTGCTATAAATTGTAAAATGAGAACAAACATGACCAAAATAGTCAATTAACATTCTATCTTGGGGTTTTGTTTGATTTTTATACAAGGATTAGGGCTTCCTGAATAAAAGATCAAGTCTCCTTCAATAGGGGGATCAAGTCTCCCCTAACTTCAGAAAAATCGCCATTTTTGCTTCTAGTGCGAAAATGCTTCTCGTTCATCAACGGGTTCAAGTATCGTTCTAATTTTTGGAGCATAGAAACTTGAAGTTTCAAGCTGTCAGAAAATGTCAAAGACGGCGAGTTGCTAAATTTTTCCAAAAAGATATGGTGAAAATAAGAAAAGGGGATCAAGTATCCCCACTCTCCCCTATTGCTGTACGGGTGCGAAACTTGGTGCACATATGCGGTGACGACGCGAAAACTGCAAGTATTTGTAAACCACTGCCTGCGGAATATCATCCGCGCTTGGTGGCCTGGCAATTGGATCTCGAATTAGGAACTACATCGCCGGTGTCATCAAAGGGCGCTAGAAATCGAGATCGAGGCACACGCTGCGAAAAGATGAAAACGAGATTTGCAGAGAGGCGCTAGATTGGAATCCAGAAAGATATCGAAGAAGAGGCAGACCCAGAAACTCGTGGCGGCGAAGCCTAGCCGCTGAAATCCGAACTGTCGACGAGAATCTTGACTGGGACCAGGTGAAGACGCTGGCTCCGGATCGTCAACAGTGGAGGTCTTTTACCACGGCCGTATGCACCGGAGGATCGGCACGGGATCATTAAGTAAGTAAGTATTGGGCGAGGCACATGAAGGCGTATTGGAAGCCTTAAAATTCCGTCAATCAAGACGTAATGAGGAAGGGCTGTTCCCGCGAAGGTCACTCGAATCGAGGCTGAAGGCGTATACTTTCTAACGCCATCAACGACGATGGCAGTCTTGAGTTGGCGACAATCCACGATTCCGACCGAAGTATATATACAGTTGATACACCAAATTAAAAAAAATGCTAACACTGGTAACGGAGGGCCACCTCGCCAGATCTTTGGTGATCTGCCCCACATTCAAACCTTTACCGTTAGCTTTGGGCCGGATAAAAACGCCCCAAGGCCCAGAAAAGGTTGAGTTTTCCGGATAGGTACGGAGTCAGGATGTTTTATCCGCAGCTGTAGGTGGTGAGGAGAACCCACTACTAGAGGGGCATGAGCACTAGCATTTGAAAGACCAGCTACTGCTGAATCCTTCAGATGCTCCTCATCTTCGTAGATGATCCTCTCATCATCAGCTGGTGGATCCAACCCCCCGCCTTCGCTCATATTTTTTCGCGGAGACACAAATGTCTACCGTGGCAAAATATGAGCGGAGCAAAATATGAACGAAATAATAAAGAGAAAATGATAGATACAAGAAGAAGGGAAAAAAGAAAAAAGAATTACCAGCTAATTAAGCACTTTTTCATATATACGGCTCCTTCAGTGTCGATGAACTCAACCACGTGGTCTTCTGTCGTTGGTTGAAGATGGCTGCTCCAATTGGTATAGGGTACAATCAAATAATGATATCCAGGGTAATTTGCCAAACAATTGTGATGGCCCTGGTGGTAACCAACCTCTCTTGGCGGTGTCGGTCTGTTTGATGAAAATGGGAAAACTGCAATCCAACAATAACCCCACTTTTCCGAAGGGTTATGAATGTCAATTCTGCCCTGGCGAATGGCAGGAAAATGTCCACTTTTACAACCCGGCACACAACTCCGGATAAGAAGGTTAACCGTCCGGACGGTATCCACTCCCAGAATAAATGGACACTTTTTTCTCACACTACTTGACACTAATGCTCGAGATGCGCGAAACCACAAGTGTTCTCAACGAGTGTTGCAAGACGAATGTCAGCGGTCATGGACAGATCGAATTTTATCAAGGAACTGCTAATCTGTTAAAAGTGACTCGTGTCCGAATTTAATAAAGAAGGATTTATTTCAAATTAATTAAAAGCATGATAATTGTTTACATATTTCCCTTGTGGATTAATATTCATAAGCCTTTCCTAATTTTCTATCACCAAAGGATTCATAGTTTCACTTCGATAAGTCGAAGAACCGATTTTTCAACGGCATTACTCCCAGCAAGTTCAACGGCATTAAAATTACTCCCGCCAGTACTTCGAGACTCATCGTATATGTCGACTGCATACAACCTATGGCAATACGCAAGCAAACCCACCCTTAAGGGATGAAAATCCCGAAAAAAAATACGCAAACAACGATACTGTATTCGTTCTTGTTTGATCAGATGGGTTTCCGCGGAGGACCCAAAGCAAAAGCTAAGACGAATCTTATGACAATTATAATATGAATTTACCTGAGTGTATAATACGGTTAAAGATACAAACATCTATTTGAATCTACTTTATTATAAAAAAAAACTAATAAATGATAGTTCCTTAAAAAATATTTCAATAATAATCAACTTCCCCACAAGTTTACAGTTGCACAATAGAGGCAAGGCACGTTTGGCGATGTTTGGTGTTCTGGAACAGCGCTCGAATTAAATGTTTAATTTCATCAGCTTTGTAATTCAACGTCAGAGGACCTTTGCCTTCCGCCCACATTTCAGTTATCTCTACCAAAGATGCGTCGAGTAGTTTTTGTAGTTGAACTAATTTAGTCCAATTTTTAACTGCAACAAAGATATCACTTGAATCCTGAAACCAGAGAAATATATTTTACCCAAACGAAAATTTTAAGGAGTTGGTATTTGCAATACCTTGAACAGTTGTGGTGCTTTTTCTTTAACTATCCCTATGAGCCCAACTAGGCCACTACCAATAGGAGTTGTGATGTCTTCAAGATTGAAGATTCTTCTTATTATTTCTCCGCAGAAAGTTGTTAGTAAACCACCAATACTCGTCTTGTAGATGGCCTCCGGAAGAACCGTCTGCCAAACACTTTTAAGAAGATCCAATTGTCGAATACACTGTCGTACTGCTTTCTGTGGTTCAGGTCCTAACTCCATCGTACATTCGGTTACATCTTTTATGGAGAAAAAGTAAAAGTTATCGTTGATCATGCCTCTTATTTTATTTCAGGTTTACTCACCAAATCCTTCTAACGAAGTAAGCAATAGCGATCGCTGATTTTGCAATTGATTATTAAACGTTTTGCTTCCATGATCACGCAGAGCGCTACCAATCAACATAAATGAGTTGTTACCATTCAGCTTACTGGCATTTTTTTGTAACCAAAACGACAAGTACATACAGTTGTTATAAAATAATGCTGTTTGTTGTGGTATTTTCAAAAGCAATTTCTCATGATTCTGGGTTACCTCAATAGTATAACGTTCCAAAATAGTGGCATTAGTTTTAATCAATCGCTCCGATAATTCTTTCTCGTTTGACGAAACTGCTTCGGAAAGAATTTTGTCCAAGAGCTTTTTCATTTCAATAGTGCTCTTCGATACCATACAGCTGGAAAACATATCTGATCCGCTAGAAAACTGAGAGTCCCGGTCCTCCACCAGCACCATATCATGCATATCCTTTTTCATTATATCTAACGCTGTTGACACGATATTACTGCAAAATTTTTTCTGGAACAGGAGTTCTATTTTGCTAGCGTATTCATCCAATATGTGATCATTTTCATTGTCCAAGAATAACATGTCTGTGAGAAATTTGTTGAATTCTTGAATCGCATGCACTATGCTAGATTCATTCATTTCATCTATCGTATCCGGAATGTCATGCTGCAAGCAGTTGTCAATTAACAACTTGCACATCGATCCTTTAATGTGCTTCGCTATTATAGAAAAAATGCACTGCTTTTCAGAAATAAGTATGTTCATATGTCCGAGGCAGTAGAAAGTTTCCATCATCCGTTGAAATATAGTTCGATAATTCGGTCTAAGATCCTCACTCGATTTCAGTTGATACGAAAGTTGAATCGTGACAAAATCCCCTTCATCCTCGTTGCATGTAAGAGATACCGGCCTTGTGATTATAGGTTCAAATACATTGTCCATTAAAAACTTGCACATTTTATTAACGTTGTAGTTGGTATGAACCAAAGCAACGATAACCTGATGGAGTTGATCTTCGTCTTTTTTAATCTTAATTGTGACCGATTTAGTATTTTGAAATGGTTTTTCGCTGAAGCTTATCAAAGATTCAAATTTTTTGTTAAGATTGTATAACAAAATCTGATACTCTTCATGATAACGCAATCTGATGCTCTGGTAACATTCCAATTTTGGGAGAATAGGATCGTTGTCGCTGTTGAGTAAGGTTTTGATTTTTTCCAGAATATGGATCAGTTTTTGATAATCATCACCAGTTCTGGAGATCATTTCAAACAAACTATGGATGGTTTGTAACTTAAACGATGTTTTATATCCCAAAATAATTTCATTCAATTCTTCACGAAGTTGAAGAACATTTTCCTGGCCCATGTTCAATTGCCATGTAGTGTCTTGATTGACCAGCGAGAGAGCCTTGTTGATCTCATCCTCTAACATTTTTCCAGTTTTCATTATCATTACGTTATCGTAGCAGTTGGGCAAGAAGTCGACATAGTAACTCGAAACAATTTCCTTAACTTTATCCTGGTAATCCTTGGCCTTAGATATGATATGAGTGATTTGCTTCTTCGTGTCCAGCTCTCCACTGATTACTTCAAATTCCATGCTTTCATCCATTGTCATAGTATGTAATTTTACTGAAATAATAAAGGCAAAGTTTTATTTTTTCCAAAATATTCGGGGCGAACTTGCCATGAGCGGTATTGAATCTGTGGCATTCCCTGACTTAGCATCTCGACCCAAGGAGATTATAAACATACTACAAAATTGTGGCAAAGATATACAAAATATGTCGATCAACACAGAAACTATTTCGGTCGTCCAAAGGCGCTACCATCCTTTCTGCGGTAACCTTAAAGTTTAATCTAAATTGTGGTAAGAGCTAACATGATCACTTTGCAAATCCTTCGCAAAAATTATACACGAAAGATTGAAAGAAAACAATAAATTATCTCTAAACGATTGAGACGAGTTTTTGAACTCGCCTGTTTCAACTATTAAAGATAAAGGTTGTATCCTACGGTCAATACTTACATTTTTATAAACTTTAGTATCGGTAAAATGAACTATTGAAACAAAAATATAATTTTGCTCGAAAATCGACAATACAGCAGATTCACAAAACAGGGAAATTTGACGCCGCAGGCCGTTGGAAGTTTTGAACACGAAAAATTTGAAGTTCTATTCTATATACGGAAAGTAGAAACACCTGCAATATGGGTTTATTTTACACGAAATATAAGGTGTGTTCAATGGGCGATGGGCGCGCTCGCAATCCCGGTATATATTGTGTGCTTTGGCCCGAAAACTGGCAATATGTTTATTTTTGAGAATTTTTGCTTCACGAAATTTAACCATTTTTGTAGTTCTCGTGCGTTAACCAGAAATTTTTGAATAATATGGTGTTTTTATCGTAGCCATTTTAAAAAATTGGGATCACCACTTCCGGCAAGGGGATCACCACCTCCGGAGTTGTTCGGCACCGACGTTAGGTTGTAACTTGTAGCAGTCGCTCGTTTGAAAATTTTAGAACATAAGATCCAATTCTCGAAATCGACCAAACTATATTGGATCCGCCTTAATGTACTCTCTTTTCGATCCCTTTTTCAATCCGATCAACTGGTCGGTCGATTTGTGGCTCAGGATGGCTCTCTTTACAGTCGATTTCGACAATTGTTCGAAAAGTTTGGAAAGAGACGGATAGGACCAAAGAAAGTATGTAAAACGCGCCGCTCGTTAGATTCGTAAATTTCCCGAAGATTTCTAAAGAATGCTCGGGAAATGACGTACTTCCGCTGAGGTCGTAGGTCCGAGGTCATTGGCCCTGAACTGAGGATACATGCTGCAGTTCACTTTGATCTCGGCAGTTATCGCGAGTGGAAGCAAGTTGATCGCGTTTAGAATTCTTTTATAAAAGTTAGAGTTTTTTGAACGGTAACATAAGTGGCGAACATTTCAATTCCGAAGCTAATTTCGTTTATTTTCTCCCAGCTAGTGCCAATAAAGCTGGTTAGATTAGGGCGTAGTTAACCAGTGCGTTATTTCACGAAAATAGATCCAGGTAAAGTCGTGCATATGCTTGAACATTAACCGTGCGTTGGCTAACCCTTATGCCGTATGGCCAAACATAGTTTTCGCCCTAACCTACAGCTAACGAGGCCTTCCACCATACGTCAACCGATATTGTCGATGATCAACGGAAGAATCGACGGGACGAAAGCTATCGCCGCCACCCACGCTATCGTCCACGCCGCGGTCCACACCATCCAACCGACATCACATTCTGCCCAGCAACCAGGGTAGCAGCATCAGCAAGCAGCATTTGTTCTGCTAGCCATCCGTCTACGTCACACTCTACCACAGCTTATCATCATCATCGAGAGCGAATCGCCGCCGGTCGGCTACGTCATCATTCGATCAGCCGAGAGCCGGAGTTGTAAGTAGAGCCGAGAATAAGACATCTTCTGGTGAGTCGATGACCATTGCATTGTTCTTTTTTTCCCTCTTTGGGCTTTGCAGCGCGTACTGCGAGACATCGACCACGCTGTGCTCTCTATATGGTGCAGCGTGGGGTTTTCCTAGCGTCCATGAAAGACGCCACTGAAATTTGCGCATAATTGAAATCATGATTTGTCGGATCCTGTAAATTCAGGCCCAACATTGAATATGAAAGTTAATGACTTGGTCATCCACTTCCTGCCAGCTCAATTCAAATACTCACGTTCTCAGGGTCGGCGCACGTTCTCAGGGAGGACGGAAACGACCAATCGCTGCTTACAAAGCGGACAACACAATAAAGCAAGACAAATTACAGGGCTCATTAAACACTAAATTTACCAGAAGTTAATTACGATTTTGACATTTATTGTTTTAACTTGCCATTTTATGCCTTCACCGGGGTTTCCCGTCCACAGTCTCGATGGCCATCGTTCGCTTCGGTTTTCTGGAGTAGCTTTTCAATTTCCTCCTCAATCCAGCCCTGATATGAAAGGCTGCGTCCGCTGAATTCTCCTGCTATGGGCCAACCACGCTACGGTGAATGTTGACCGGGAGCTGGTAGTCGAAACACGGCTATGAAGATGTGCGCCGTGGGTCGTCTGGTGTATTCCGGCCTAACCGGCAGTGACGTCGTTTCGGAGCTGCTTTAAATGGGGTCAGCAGTGCGGTCGGGATGTGTAGAACCTGGCAAAGCGTGCGGAAACAACGGAACGCTTTCCAAGACGGATGGGGATTGAACCGTGCACGAACAGCGAACACAAATTGACGGCGTGTTAAGCTGCACCTCACAAGACTTTTAATTCACACGGTTCGCTCCCTTTTCTTCGGCTCACCCGGCCGGACACTCCGCACAAACTCCGAACGGTAGATCACGTTTTCGGTGAGGGTTTTTTTTGTTTTTAAAGAAATAGATGTTATTCGTTTCCTGATCCCGATACAAGTGAACGAGACATCCGCCGTCGTTCACGCATCAACCTCCAGATTCCCGCTCTTTTCTCTCGGGTGTCTGGATCCGGTGTCATAAATGTCAAATGATACCTGTCATTTGACGGTCAACCTCGATTAGGGCATATTGGGCAAGCTGATTTTTATAGCTAATTTGAATTTTAAATCTATTTACATAATGAGCCAAAATTAACAAAATTAGAAAAAACAAAACGCGTAAACAAAACAAAACCTCCATTGAATTGATACCGAATGTAAACATTGTTTGAATCGGTAACAAATATTAGGCTGTGTGGAGCGTAAAGTATGCATACGTAATTTATAGACGCCCACACAGCCCATTTCTATTCCCAACAAACATTTTTTGCTGAACAACCGCTGAAACATTGTTTAGTTCTAATTTTAAATCAGCTATCTTGCTGGAAGAAGGCAACCGAAATTCAGAGAGAAGCTGCTGTTCAGCCCTTAAACATCGAGATCTGGAGAAATTAATCAGCGAAGATGACATGCAACCACATGAAACGTCAATTGACGGAGCAACAAAAAAAAACAAAAACAATGTTGACGATGTTGACCGATGTATGTCCGATGTTTGCCAGCTAATTTTCCCCTCCCGTGTTATTTTTTCTTTATTTGAACTTGTCTCGAACTTTGAACCTACGACTTGTTGGTCTCATGCCGCAGAAGGCAGAACCAACCATGCATTCTGAGAAGGAGCAGAAAGTGTCGCTCTTAAGCGACCAAAATATTTCTCAAACAAGGTCAATTTCATATGCAGAAATTGAAATTGCTACGAGAATAAAATGTAAATTTCCCGGCAAGGCCATTTTATCATGCAAAATGAGAAATTTCGAATCATTAGACAATTCAAAAGATAATTATTTTGATTCGTCATGAATAACAAAAAGTTTGATATTGCTGAAAAACGCTTTCAAAGCTACCCTTGTACAGCTTACGGCTGTCAAATTTGAAGATGTCAAAAATGGTTGGACAAAGGCTGAACGAGTTATTCTTCAGCCAATTTTCCCCTACTTTCTATTGACTGAAATAAAACTTCCTTATACGCTGTAACAGCGCTGAAATATTTCTTTCTTCAGCCAGAAAGCTGAAACAGCAATAAGCACCTCAAAACAGCATACGATCAGAGAATTGGCGTTTTTAATCAGCAAAAATGTTTGTTGGGTTCACTCGAGTGCCGGCAGCGTTACGTTTTTCTGCCGGAGAAGATATGGCCCGTTAGCACCAACGGTTCAAGCTAGATAGAATTAGAATTGCACGCACTGGAATAGGAGGAAATTAAAACTAGAATAAGAAGAAGGTTTTCTAATAAGATTAATCTATGTATACCACACCATGAATTATAGCACATGAGAAATGAAGCACACAAATTTGAAATTCACTTATTGCGGAAATTGCACCTATTTAGACTCCTGTGCAAATAATTTCCACGCAGAAATATTTTCGCACTGACGCACACATAGACAACCTGTGTCAGTTTTTCAAATCAGCCGTTGCTCGCTTCTGATTTTCGAATCACATTTCCAAACGGCATAATCGTTATTGTTTTGGCGAAAATTATTATGAAATGCGAACCAAGGAGTTTAATAACGAAAATTTACCGGTCAACAAATGAAAAGAAACGAACAGAAAACAGATTGCATTCTGTACATTCGGGTACAAGAATGTAAGTGGAACAAATAAATCATGCATTTCGGGCGTTTTTCGAATTACTGAAAAATTAGCCAAAAAATTATGGATTCCCTGACAACTTTTACTGACACACCAGTCGCAATTGTTTTTAATTCAATTTTATCCAAAGATGTAAAGAATATCGATATGTGTCATTGTTTATGTATAGGTCTGGGAGCAGATTTTACTGCGCGCAAATTATTTGCACGGGGGTCTAAATAGGTGCAATCTGCGCAGTTTGTTAAAGACGGCAACGGTGCGTATGAAAGTTGATGTTTTGGTAGAAATAATTTGAAGTAACTGAACTCTGATGTTGGTCCTTTTTTCATATAGTCCCTTTTCAACTTTTAGCACATGATAGTTTATATAAAGAATGTGATGGTGTTAGTGAGTGCGGAATTGTTATCTGTCAAATCAGATTCTCTCAATAGTCTAAAAATTCATGCAATTGACAATACCTTCAAAAATAAATTCACACTTCGATGTAATCACACAATTATAATTGAATAAATTAATACAATTCCTCCGAATAAATGATTTTGGTAGAAGAATTTTGATGTCTCGTCACTTTCGCGTAACGAATTCCTTGCCCGACGCCACGTGCGTCTATTTGAATTGGGCTTTACTGCTTCGACGACCGTTAGCGTGTTGGTTTAGAGTGTTCTGAGGCCCAATGATGAGTAACTCAGGTATGAATGACTTCTCACCGTATATTTTTTAGGAATCTTGGGGTGATTTAGGCATTCTAATGAAGTGAGTCCAAGATCTTTTCTTGAGTTTTACACCACCTTCATTGTCAGCCTATCTGAATCGGTCCTTATAACATTTCGGACTATCTTCGGGACCTGCCCAGAAGAGAGTCTCAGCCGGGCAAACAAACCGTGGTGTGTAGTCTCCGGAAACGGAGTGGCGCAAAAGCTATACGCTTAAAGGGGACCGACCAGAGCAGGCTACATTTTGGCGCCCAATCGTAGGTTTATTGAATTTGGTTTAAATTTTTGGCGGTCGAGAATATTTCTTTTGGATTTATGTTTTTCATTAATCAAAAATGCACGATTTATGTACTTTAAGGCTTATTTATGATATAGTTTAGTAATTATTTTTTTGGTATTTCTTTGGTTCACAAGTTGAGGATGTTCTGAAATTCTGAGCGATATTTATTAGTGTTCATTAGGCGATTTACGAATATTGTTCTGGTAATAAAAGTATTGTTAATAATTGATGCATAAGCTATTTTTGTATTCAATAAGTTCAATTTATAATTTTTCTAATATCTGCTTAATATAATTTGATTACTTAAGTAATAAAGTATTTGAATTTAAAATTGAATCTCATACCATTTGGCTGGTTAATTTAACTTTTTTTCTTATTGCACACATTCAATTTTCCGTTAGAATGGCGTCGAAATTCCCTCGTGTCGATCATCTAACGAACGAGGAGTTGGATTACGAATTAATTTTGCGGGGTAAAACGGGTGAGACGAGGTTGGATCGCGATAAGAAAATTAGATTACTGGGGAAACTGTTTCTGGAAGATAGTAATGTTGACAGAAACTATCCTCCCCCATACACCATTGATCAAGAGTTCGACCGAATTGCAGGTGTAGTAGGTGAACTTCGAAAAAAATTGGAGCATGGACCAGACGAGAGAAGCATTTCACGTTTGAAGCACTATTTATTACGAACGCTAAGATGCTCGGCTCCAGAACAACAATCTAGGGACATGATTAAGGAATTGGCTAACGAAATTCGAGAGGTTCTGAACAAGGCTCAGTCTAGTGGAGCGGTCAAGAAAAATCTCCCAAAGCTAGAAGTTGAGGCGGACAGGTCGATGATGGAGGATCAGGACAGATGTATTTCTCCAGGACTCGCAACAGGGGATTCTGTGGGGTTAGCACAAGGGGTTCACGTTGTTTCTCCACCATCTGCGTCGAATTTTTGGGCAGCACCACCACCACAAACTCCGTTTATGTCGTCGAGAGGGAAAAGGTCAATGACCAGTCTAGTCCAGCAACCATTTTTCAACCAAGCACCGATCCAAACGATGGAATCCAACCAGGCTGAATCGTCCACGGCTATGCTGAAGCGCATCGCAGAACTCGAAGAGCAGTTATCGAGGATGAAACTTAGTCAGCAGCATCCTGAACGAGGTCCAGGGGCTCCTCCAGAAAACGCAGAGGGTACGAGGCGGGAACAGCCACGTGAGCAGTTCAGACGGAAGGAGATCGATGACAGCTGGGGTAAATTGGAGCAGAGAGATAGGTTTGAGAATGTTACGATTCGTAGGGAACATAGGTCAGCTAGGAACAGGCAGGGAAATGAGGAAAGTGACATTGAGGAGAGGAGGGAGATGAGAAACCGCATACCAAGAACTTCAACAGAACGCGTCAGAGGGGTGGCGAGTCGCTACGAGAAACTACCGATTCATCGATCTTCGAGAGACGTAGATTATGAGGAGACATCGGACTCAGACGACGACGAATGGGGGCCGAGGCGTACACAGACTCAACACATGGGCGCGCATGAAAGACGAGAGAGGGCGGTTACTCAGGAACGGAGGCGAAGTTCAGGGTTCGGCAGAATTCCTAATCCGCAGAGGGATGTTGGGTTCGAGGATTCCAGGTTTAGTAACAATGCTTCAGGGTATCCAGTACCGTCAACAGGGGAAACTTTTGATGGGCAACGTTTTCGACGGGAAAGATTTCACTCAAGGGTCAGCGAATCGGAAATTCAAAACGCCGACAGACGCATGGAAAAGTGGCATTTAACCTTCGATGGGGTTTCACGCCACCAATCTCTGGAAGACTTTTTGCACAAGGTTAAGTTGCTAGCACGAATGGACCATATCTCGGAAAATGTCCTTTTGCAAAGAATACATACGATTTTGCGAAGGGATGCTTATGATTGGTATTTGTGCTACTCCCACGAATTTCGAAGTTGGGACGAGTTTGAAGAAAAAATACGTTACATGTACGGAAACCCCGGCATGGATGGAGGTAAAAAGCTTAAGATCTATGGCTGTAAGCAACAACGAAATGAATCGTTTCTTTCGTTCAAAATGGAGTTGGAAAGGCTCAACAACATGCTCTCTGAACCAATGGGTCAACAGCAACTGTTTGAAGTGGTGTGGGAAAACATGCGTCCTCACTACAGATCGCGCTTAGCGTGCAGAGTAGTGAAGGACCTGAATAAATTGGAATATTACGCACGCCGCATCGATGCGAATGATCCAGCTTTGCGTAATTTTCGGGAGATCGGATCCAAGGGGCCTAATGTCCACAATATCGAGGTGGAAGAGGACTCGGATTCATTGTACTCGGAGGAGGAGGTCGAGGAGGAAGTTAACGCGATTGGTCGATCATACGAAAAATATGGGTCGAGGCACGATCAGGCTAAGACACCATTAAAACGAGGGGAAATTTCAACAAGGCGAGAGGAATTTTCATCGAAACGTGAGGAAAACTACGCACCGAGAGCTTCTGAAGGTCCTTTTTGTTGGAATTGTAGGAAGCAGGGACACTTGTGGAGGCAATGTAGGGAGGAAAAGAAGGTGTTTTGCTATGTCTGTGGGAACCCTGGGGTAATATCGACATTCTGCGACAAACACCCACGTTCCACAAGAGCAACAGCGGGAAACTAACACTGGGATGCTCAGAGGGGAACGAAAGCATTCCAGCGAACCCAATAGTTCCCAACGAGGTTATTCACGAAGACCTTTTTTCTAAAGTATGCGAAGTTCGGATTCATACAGAAACATGCCCTTACATTTCGGTCAAGATCTTCGATACATCATACGATGCGCTGCTTGATTCGGGAGCAAGCGTCAGCGTGACTAGCATTGCTGACATCGCTAGTAAAAACGGTCTTAAGCTTCATCCAAGCCCATTAAAGATCGTTACAGCAGACAAGACTGCGCACGAGTGTCTTGGTTATGGACAGTTGCCGATAGAGTTCAGGGGGATAACTAAGGTTGTTCCAACTCTTGTCGTGCCTCAGGTGTGCCGAAAGTTAATTCTCGGTTACGACTTTTGGAGATCGTTTGGTATACAACCGATGATGGCGGGGGATAGGGGATACGAGAAGGTAGCTACAGTATCCACGACCGAAGACATTCCAGCAGACGGCAGGATTCAGCGTACAATATTACCGATTGAGACTTTACCAGCCCTGAAGCAGACAACTCCCGACGAGACTCTAGATATTCCGGCCTTAGAGTTACCAGAACCATCGAAGATGACCCCGGAAACACTGGAGATTGAACACGAGCTAACGGAAGAAGAACGAGCACAGCTAGCCAAGGTTATTCATCAGTTTCCTGTGACTACTGAAAATCGCCTTGGAAGGACTTCAGTGTTGTACCACGAGATCATTTTGAAGCCAGAAGCAGTACCACACCGTCAGCCTGCTTACAAATGTTCTCCAGCGATACAGGCGGAAATGGATGCTGAGATCGAGAGGTATAAACGGTTAGACGCGATAGAAGAATGCTCAAGCGAATGGGCAAGTTCGCTAGTTCAGGTGCGAAAGTCTAATGGCAAGCTCAGAGTTTGTCTGGACTTCCGTAAAGTTAACGCGTGGACGAAAAAGGACTCCTATCCAATGAGAGCGATGGGAGACATATTCCATAAACTTGGAAAGGCGAGATTCTTTTCAGTTGTGGATTTGAAAGACGCATACTTTCAAATCCCACTGAAAGAGGAATCGCGTGACTATACAGCGTTCCGCACTTCGAAGGGTTTATGGCGTTTTAAGGTATGTCCTTTCGGCCTCTGTAATGCTCCTTTCAGCATGAACAAGCTGATGGATCGGGTCATAGGGTTTGACCTGGAGCCTCAGGTGTTCGTGTACTTGGATGACATTGTCATCGCTACACGGACATTCGCTGAACACTTGAGGTTACTAAAATTAGTAGCAGAGAGACTCAACAAGGGAAATCTAACCATATCGCTAGACAAGAGCAGATTTTGTCGAAAGCAAGTCTCGTACCTAGGATATTTGCTAACTGAAGAGGGGGTTGCTATCGACAATTCCAGGATTGCGCCTATTCTAGATTATGCTAGACCACGCAGTGTAAAAGACATCCGCAGACTATTGGGTCTTGCAGGCTTTTACCAGCGTTTTATAAAAGAGTACAGCCGGATAGTAACACCGATTTCCGATCTGCTTAAGAAAAGCAAGCAGAAGTTCGTGTGGACCGAAGCCGCGGAAGGAGCCTTTAACGAACTTAAGTCAGCTTTAGTTTCAGCTCCGATTCTAGGGAATCCTTGTTTCGACCATCCATTTGTCATCGAGTCAGACGCTTCCGACAATGCAGTGGGAGCGGCGTTGATTCAGCACATTGAAGGAGAACCTCGCGTCATTGCCTACTTCAGCAAAAAACTGAGTAGTACACAACGCAAATATGCTGCTGTTGAGAAAGAATGCCTCGGAGTGCTACTTGCTATAGAGCATTTTCGTCATTATGTGGAAGGGACACGTTTTAAGATAGTCACGGATGCGAGAAGTTTAACGTGGCTCTTCACAATGGGGGTAGGGACAGGCAATGTCAAACTCTTGCGATGGGCCCTTAAAATCCAATCCTACGATATAGAGCTGGAATATCGGAAGGGACGTAACAACATTCTTGCGGATTGCTTGTCCAGATCGGTGGACTCAATTCAGTCTGTACCTACGGATGAAAAGTATGAAGAACTGTTGGAGAAAATCGGCAAAAACCCTGCAGACTATCCTGACTTTCACGTGGTAGACGGGAGTATTTTAAAGTATGTGAAGGTAGAAGGACGAATTGAAGACCCGAGATTCCAGTGGAAGAGATACCCGAAGAAAGCTGAACACCTTGAAATTATCCAAACAATTCACGACCAAGCTCACCTAGGGACTGAGAAGACGCTAGCAGCTGTAAAAGAGCGGTACTTCTGGCCCTTAATGCGGAAAGACATAAAGAAGTTTTGTCAAACATGTTTGATTTGTCAAACTAGCAAAGCCTCTAATCAAAATACTACTCCTCCTATGGCAGGCCAGAAGAAAATAGCAGAATACCCCTGGCAATTCCTAACTATGGATTATGTGGGACCTCTACCTGTGTCTGGGAAGAACAGAAATACATGCCTCCTGGTTATCACCGACCTGTTCAGTAAATTTATCCTAGTTCAACCTTTCAGGGAAGCTTCAGCAGATTCCTTAAGCCAATTCGTAGAAACATTCATATTCCTTTTATTCGGAGTCCCTGAGGTCATCCTAACCGACAATGGATCTCAATTTGTTTCGAGCATCTTTGAAAACCTTTTATCTAAATATGGCGTAACTCATTGGAAGACTCCCTATTACCATCCGCAGGTGAATGATTCGGAACGAGTCAACCGAGTCATAACGACAGCCATAAGAGCCTCTATAAAGAAGGAGCATAAAGAGTGGGCGAACAACATTCAGGCCATTGCTAACGCGGTTCGAAATTCGGTGCACGAGGCCACTCGCTACACCCCCTATTTCCTACTATTTGGGAGAAATAAAGTGTCGAATGGACAAGAATATCGCCAGCTAAGAGATGCTCCTGGTAACAACGATGGTCAACTGGGTAAAGAAGAAAGGGACCAATTGTTCGACGACGTCCGGAAGAACCTAAAAACTGCGTACGAGAAACATGCAAGTTACTACAATTTGCGTTCGAATTCTAACTGCGCAACGTACAGCGTGGGAGAAACAGTTCTTAAAAAAAATACTGAGCAATCCGACAAAGGGAAGGGTTTCTGTGGGAAACTGGCCCCAAAATTTGTCCAAGCAATTGTGAGAAGAGTGGTTGGGAGTCACTGCTATGATTTGGAAAGTCCTGAGGGCAAGAGATTGGGAATTTTTAATTGCAAATATCTTAAGAAATTTGCCTCAACTAATTAAAGTTACTTCAGCTATGTATACCTAAATCTTAGGATGACGAAGGTTCAGTGAAACAACGCTGGACTTTTTAAAATATCGATCCACACTAATAGGTCCTAACATCCTACCACAAAATATTTCGATCTACTGGAGGAAAGCCTTTTAAGTTGCTGGAATTCGATCAGTTAATTATCTGGAAATCTTATCTATTTCCATTCATCGTTGACGAGAAGCCTTCCCCCCGACCAGAAGCAAGAGCGAGTTCGACGGTTAATCCGGAGAACGATGACCTACCTATCCAGAAACTCGGAGCCTGAGTGCGTTGATGAGCAGTACTTATTGGAAGAAAAGCGTGAGTCCGAGTGTGGGGAAATCCGGACGCTGATCGCCTAAGACTCAGAAGCCCTCTAGTGAGAGCAATGTTGAGCAACCATAGTTAATCGGGCCAGTGCAACAATGTCTGGAAAATAGCTAAGACGGAAAGACTCGCAGTTCCCTATTCTTAATACCACTCCTACGCAAAACGACATAAGATGACGGCACCTAAAACCATGTAAATAGTAAATAGAAATGAGAAGAGCTCGCAAATCGGGCCGAAGCCATAATTTCCCTAACCTTAACCTGTACATATTCATTTAGCTCTTCCCATTATTTTCTCTTCAAGTTCTATTCAGTTTATGTTAGTTTTTAAGTGCACAATAGTTCTTACATACTATGTTAGTACTTAAAATTTTGTAATTTTTTCCCTTAATTTACCTTAATCTAACAATTTGATTTTTTTTCTTAGGTTAGCTATTCTGTACAATATTTTTTCTCTATTCTAATTAAACTAGTTTTACAAATTTTCCTTAAGATTAACATCGAGTACTTATACATAATGTATTAATTTCAATTTTAGTTTTTTTTTTGTTATACAAGCTTACAAATTTCCGCTTGTCAGATTTGAATTTATTAGTTAATTTCTTTTTAAGTGGTTGAGCTATTATTATGAAAAAAAGAAACACTTCCTTGTACGGCGGAGTTACTTCGCCGGAGGCCAGTTCTTAGGGCACACTTTTGCTAAGGCTAGAAGCTTACAGAGCAAAAAGCGTGGGCGTAGTTGAGCGGGAACAACACTTGGAGTCCTGGTAGCCAATTTTTTTTCCTCGAGGACATGCCAGACTTCTCTGGGGATCCGTAGTGAAGGGGACAGATCGGGTGGGTATTCAGTTGGCAGTAGGACCTCGCTTGGGAGGAATCCGATCTGGCATCTGGAGTATTCATCCTGTCTGCTCCCGTCATTGCCTTCCTCAGGGGACTCGGCATCAATTGGAAACCTCCTTTTGTTGTATTGCTCCTAAAATAGTTAAAAAAGAAATTAGTTAGGTAATTAAAACTTACCAGAGAACGAAAAACCAACCTCATCATAATTTTCAGGTGATTCGGATTATCGGTCGCCTTGGTTAAGCCAAATTTTCGGTGTTCGGAATTTTCGTCTTTCGCTCACCTAAAAAAGAAATTCAAGCAGATTAAGATCATTTAGTATTTACCTTAGTGTAGCACCGCCTTTTCCAGGAAGTTTTATTGCAGCTCCATCCCAATGGGCACGATAAAATCGTCAAAATTGTTGAGAATCCGCATCTTGCGAAAACTTTGCGCGACGGTTTTGGTTGTTTTGACGTTTGTTTTCTCGCTCACGGCTCGCTTTGGTTCACCGAAAATAATTTTCACTTAAAATGTAAGTGACCTCTGGAGTGAATTTGCGCCATTTGTGAATTCATGTGAATTTTAAGTGACCGTCAAGTGATATTCACTTAAGTGAATGGTCAAGTGAATTTCAAGTGAGTGACGAAGTGAATTCTAAGGGTACGAACACAGTGAGCGCGAAGCGAACTGCGAAGCGAAATATTCATTCACCGGATGAATTTCGCAAGTTCGCTTTTGAAGGCCGGCCACAGTGCACGCGAATTGCGAAGCGGTTCAACACTGAAAAAAACCTTCGGTGTTGCAAAAATTAATCACATGTGAAAAAATCTTTGCAAATTAACAAAACTGTGAGCGAGGGATACGCACCGCGCAAAAAAAAACCAATCCGCGTTAATTCCGAAAACCCAATCAATTAGTAACAGTCGAATTTTGCAGTCTGACGCTATGAAACGCCATCTTAAAATCCAATACGGCGGCTTCCGTTCAACTTTAAAATAATTTTAATGACTGAAAAACGCAAAAAAAATCTTCTAAAACTATGACATAAATATAACAAAATTTTGAAAAAAAAAAACAATATAATAATAACAATAAATATTACGAAACGCTGACAAAACTTTAATAAAAATATGGCAATGGTGATAAAAATATTACAAAAATATTAGAAAAATATACCAAATCTATGATAAATTTGACATTGAAATGGCAAAGCCATGACCAAATTTAAAAAAAAAACTGACAAAAATTAATAAAAGTTGACTAAATAATAACAACAAATTAGTAATAATGCCAAAACTCGAAATTAAAAACTTTGACAAATATTGGACAACATTATGGAAAATATGAAAAATGAAATAAAAATATGACAAATATAATTACTAATCAAAAATTACAAATACAGACCCCGTTCGTTTTTGGCAACACGCCCGAAAATTTTATGTTGCCAAAATCGAACGGTATTTTTTGTCACTTTTTCATTTTTGATTTTTAATTCAAATTAGTCAAAATTTATGTAAAACCTTATATTAGCATACAATTTTTCAATTTGACTCAATTATATTAGTTATGAGCATTAAACATGGAAAAATTCATGTTTTTACTGTTTAAAACTATCATAATTAAGCCGAATGAAAAAATTTCATGCTAATATTACGTTTTACATTAATTTTTATTTGTTTAAAATGAAAATAAAAAATAAAAAAAAGACAAAAAAACATCTTTTTTGGATGTTGCCAAAAACGAACGGTTTTTGCTCGGATGTTGCCAAAATCAAGCGGGGTCTGTATGACAAAATTTTGAAATAAAATAACATAAATCTGCAGGCAATACTATGACCAAAATCTTACAAATGTGATAAAAATATATGCAACAAAAGTATGAAAAAATGTTACAAAACTATGATAAAACAAAACTATGACAATTCACAAAGGTTGTCATAGTACTGTAAGATTTTTGTCATTTTATTTTAATTTTTGTCATAATTTTGTCATGTTTTCGTTTGTCTTATTTTTGTCATAGTTCTGTCAGATTTTTTGTTCATTTGATTGTAAGTTTTTTTTATAGTTTTGTCTTTTTTCGTTCGATTATATTCGTTTTACCACCTTCTCTTCATACTGAAAGTCTTTTCCAGTACAAATGCATTCGATGATTACTCTTGTATTTGAACTTACGGACATTGGCTTAGGAGGGAACTAACATGCCAACTGAGTTACACATATCACAAGCCCATAGATTTTTATAGATTGTGTCATTTTTTCGTCGTATTTGCGATATATTTTTTACATATTCATCATTAATAAATAATTATTATTATTACTATATGTTTGGATTTGTCTTTTTTTTTTTAATTTTGTGATTTTTATGTCGTATTTGTCATCATTTTGTCATTTTTCTTACATATATTTGAAAGTA
Source organism: Uranotaenia lowii (assembly GCF_029784155.1). Lineage (NCBI taxonomy): Eukaryota > Metazoa > Arthropoda > Insecta > Diptera > Culicidae > Uranotaenia > Uranotaenia lowii. Next base: position 249,311,667 of record NC_073692.1, on the reverse strand, counting down.
TTTGGTTATATTTTTATCTCATTTTTCATAATTTTGTTAGATTATTGTCATTATTTTTGACAAATTTTTGTCATATTTTTTTCAAAACTTTATCATATTCTAGCCATTTTGCCTAATTTTTTGTCAGATTTTTGTGATTTTATTGTAAATTTGTTGTTATTATTTTGTCATTTTTGTAAATTTATTGTCAAATATTGGTCCTTATATTAGTTCTGTCAGGTCATTTTATTATCAAATTTTGATTATAATTTTATCATAATTTTTTTTTTCTCATTTGTCATAGTTTTGCCATTTCTGTGATTTTTTTCTCATATTTTTGTCTAATTTTGTAATATTTGTCATATTTTTTGGCTTAATTATTTAACCACATTTCATTTCCGGGCACCACCACTTCAAACCGGGCATTTTTCAATATGCCCGGTTTGAAGTGGTGCTCCATCCATGGCAGCTTTCTGTACCCAGACCCAGCACGCTCTACTTTTTCGGCGCCTTCAAACATCATATTGGACTCCCTGAGTGCAGCGACCTTGCGCCAGATCAACGATGTGGTGAACGAATACGGTCGTACGCTGGACCTCTGCTTTGCCAATGACGGACCTCGTTTACCGACCATCGAAGTCGCTCCTGCACCGCTTGTTAAAGTAGTCCCACATCACCCTGCTCTCATGGCATCACTCGAAGTAACTAGGCTGAACGCTGCAGTAGAAAAACCAGTGACCTTCTACCTCGACTTTAAGAACGCCAACTTCGATGACATCTCTCACATTCTAGGCACTATCGACTGGGTATCTGAGCTTGATCTTTCTAATCCCAACGCTGCCGCTGATACCTTTTCACACATTCTGAATTACGTCATCGATCGCCACGTCCCAAAACGCTCTAACAGCAGAAATATGCGAATCCCTTGGATCACGACTGAGCTGCGACAACTGAAGACGGCAAAAAGATGTGCTCTTCGAAACTACAAGAAGCATAAATCATCGCATACTAAGGATATATATATCGTAAACTTAACTCCGTTTATAAAAAAGCCAGTGAACGTTGTTACCATAACTATCTACGTCGCGTACAACGTAACCTCAAGACTTGCCCAAAATCGTTTTGGAAACACGTAAAAAGTCAGCGGAAAGAACCTGGTATACCTTCAAACATGTTCTTAGACGGCATAACGGCGAACTCTGACCGTGGTATCTGCGATCTCTTCGCCCAAAAATTTTCCAGCATCTTCACTTCAGCTTCAACATCCTCAGAACATATAGATAGCGCTGTCAGGAACGTTTTGCCATTGGGCTTCTCAATAAATGGTATTGAAATCGAGGAGGCAGCCATCTCTAGAGCAGCAGCGAAGCTTAAGAATTCCTTTTCTACGGGCCCGGACGGGATACCAGCTGCTTTTTTAAAAAGTTTCATGCCTGTCTTGCTGACCCCTATTCGGCTCATTTTTCAAGCTTCGCTAGATAGAGCCACCTTCCCTCTACTATGGAAGGAAGCTTACATGTTCCCGGTACATAAAAAAGGAGATAGAAGAGATGTTAACAATTACCGTGGAATCTCTGCCTTATGTTCGATTGCCAAACTATTCGAATTGGTGGTTTTGGATCCTTTCTTCACGTACTGCAAAAATAACATCTCCAATGATCAACACGGATTCATGCCCAAACGCTCTACGACAAGTAACTTGCTAACGTTCACTTCTTTTGTGCATGAAAGTTTTGTTGCCAAATCTCAAACCGATGCAATCTATACCGATCTGTCTGCTGCATTCGACAAGGTGAACCATGAAATTGCCATCGGTAAACTCGAACGCTTAGGATTCTGTGGTACTCTACTCGGCTGGTTCCGCAGTTATTTAACTGGTCGTAAATTGATTGTTCGAACGGGTGACACCTTTTCCAGGCAATTTCCTGCTACCTCCGGTGTGCCTCAAGGTAGCCATCTCGGACCGATTATTTTCCTAATTTACTTCAACGACGTGTTGTCACTCCTCGACGTCCCCAAACTTGGCTATGCTGATGACCTAAAACTATTTTACACCATAAACGACAACGACGACATCAATTTCCTGCAACGTCAATTCAACCTCTTCGCTGAGTGGTGTGACATTAACTGCCTGCCATTAAACCGCAGCAAATGTGCAATCATCAGCTTTTCTCGTAAGCGGCAGCCTTTAATTGCGGAGTACTTCCTCGGAGACGAACCCATCGCACGTGTGAACCACGTTAACGATCTTGGCGTAATCTTAGATCAGCGCCTGGAATTCAAGGCACACACCAACTATGTGATTGACAAAGCATCCAGAAGCCTCGGTTTCATTTTTAGAGTGGCGAAGGACTTCAAGGACGTGTATTGCTTGAAAAGCTTATACTGCTGCATTGTTCGTTCCATCCTTGAATACGCTTCAGCTGTCTGGTGTCCCTACTACCAGAACGGTGTCGATCGGCTCGAGACCATTCAGCGGCGATTCTTGCGATATGCCCTTAGACACCTGAACTGGCAAGACCCTTTTCGCTTGCCTAGCTACGAAAATCGATGCCGCCTCTTAGATATCGACACCCTTCAAGCCCGCAGACAAGCAACACGTGCCTCATTTGTCGCCGACCTCCTGACATCGCGAATCGACTGTCCCACGCTTTTGGAGGCTATTCCGCTTAGTGTACGACCCCGTGGATTCAGGAATCAGGATCTTCAATTGTACATTCCCTTTCGAATGAACAATTACGGAGCTAACAGCGCCCTCATCGGTGCAATGAAATCTTTCAACCGTTTTTCGGAGCATTTTGACTTCGACATTTCGAGGGATGTTTTCCGAAGAAAAGTGATTAGGGCCTTGAGATCCCCGTAGTTAGATTTAAATGTTTTGTTTTTAACCTTAATTTTAAGTAATCATTGGGATCAACATGTGATCCGTTGATCAGAAATAAATAACAAATAACAAATAACATTTGGCGTGTTTTATTCAAAGTTTTGTCATTTGTCACTATTTTTTTGTCATATTTTTTAATTTTAGTAATAGTTATTCATATTTTCCCACAGTTTTGTATTATTTTTGTCAATATTACTTTAGTTTTATAACACTTGTTATATTTTTGTTTATTCTTTTCAGTGCTTTTTTGCAGTTCTCTCAAAATTTTTGTTAAATTTTTGTCAGTAATTTTTCATTTACTTTTTTATCCCTTTTACTGATTTCTTACGACCTTGGACCTTACGATTTTCAGTTATTTATTGCATTTTGAATTAAGCGGAAACCGCCATCTTGTTTTTCAAAATGGCGTCGGACAGCCAAATTCGACTTCTACTTATTGAGTACTTTCATCCAATACACATATTGTGGGAGTTTCATGTGCTTTTCAGTCACTTCCAGCATTTTAAAGTTGAGTGAAAGGGGCCATATTGGATTTCAAGGTGGCGTCGGATAACAAATTCCAACTTCTATCCGTTCAGCCCCTTCACCCTATACACATATTGTGGGGCTTTCATGCCACCGGTCGTTTATTGCCAGTTATAATTTGTTTCAATAGAAAAAGACTGAAACCGCGTTTGTTTCGAAAATCCGCGCTAAAAAACCGTGCATTTTTCATTACCAAATCAGAAACGGCAATGATAATTAAATAAATAAACTTTTGAAAAAAATTTTTTTGATAAATCATTTTACGATAAAAAATATCCGAGAGAATATTTTCAGTGTATGTCCGGATGAACAGGATGAATTCGCGCGATCCAGCCAGGTCGCGCGATCCAGCCAGAATTCGCACGAAAATTCGCTTGCACTGTGGCCGGTCGATGTTTTTTTCAACGTGTTTCAATGAGAAGCGGTTTTCCGCGCGAATTGAAAATTCGCTTCGCACTTCGCACCGCGCTCACTGTGAATTCGACCTAAGTGAGCCTGAAGTGAATATGAAATGTATGCTCAGGTCTATTAAATCTTTGAGTAATAGTGATTTTAAGATGAAATTTCGGAATATAAATTATCAATAAACTTCGTTTAATCAAAACAATTATTTATTTATTTGCGAATTCGATAAAATACATTGTTTTTTCACAAATTTATTGATGGGTTCCAATTAAAGTTTTGGCGTGAAATACTCATCTACTTTTTCGATTTTTTCCCAAAATTTAGGTTGATTTTTTCTGAAAATAAAAAAAATAAATTAATAATGTTTCGTATTTTATTTTCATGATATGTACCTACTTACTTTTATTTGCACTGTTCTTGAAAATTTCAGAATAAAAATACCATCGGGAAGCATTTCCGAAACCTGTTTTGAAGGACAGAAAGAAAAATAAACATTAAATTGAAATATTTTGATTATTGAAAATTTATCACAACTTACATCCAACAAAGATTTCCCACCATGGCCAATTTATTCATAGTTGCTCTGTAGAAGTTACAACTTCTGCCGATTCATATTTTGGCCCCTCATTCGGATGAATAGTTGCACTACGACGTATTATCCGCCTCACAGGATATTTTTTTCTGGCTCTGGAAGTATATAATTGTTATGAAACTTATAGATGACTCTTTTTCTGCACCTACCAGCTCATACACAATTCTGTTATGTTTCCATAATAAAAACAATCCTTCACAACATGGCTGTCATTCGCTACCTGTACATTCATTTCAATTTTAAGTGACCGGTCAAGTGAATTTGACAATTAAGTGACGGGTCAAGTGAATTTTAAGTGAGAATGTAATGAAATTGAAGTGAGCGGCGAAGTAAGTGGATTTTCAGAGGAATTTCAAGTGACAGTCACTTAAAACTTATGTGATGAGTTAGTGAACATTGATTCGGTCACTTGAAACATAAGTGACGGGTAAGTGAAATCTACATGAGCCACTTGAAATGAAGAAATTCACTGAACTCCCACTTTTAAGTGAAACGTCAAGTGTATTTTAAGTGTGATTTTGGGTTCAGTGTTCGTTGTATGCGTGCGGCTCGTTAGGGTTGGGCGGTAGTCGCTGGAGCGTTACGTTTTTTTTTGGCCGAAAAGTTTTTGCTTTCGGTGTTGAATAAGTAATGTAAAAGTGATTTTTACATTCAGTTGCGGACAAATAATTATTTGTTATCGAGTCAATGCAAGATGATTGCATATTGAGAGAGGAGTAGGAAACTATTCAGAGGTTTCGCTGTCCAAAAGATTTGATGGAATAAGAAGCACTCTTGCAGTTATGTTTGGGAAAGTTACGGAGTATGTTAGTGAAGCTGCGATTTAACCAAAAATATTGGTATATACGCAAGTATTGCGATTAAATGCTGAAAATGTTAACCAAATAATTGGGATTTATTTATGGCAGATTAATCTGTTGGGCTAAACGTTATAAAGCGACCAAGTGAGCATACAGTGAGAGGAATGTCAGAACCGAATTCGTTTGTTGTCATATGTAATGAGCCTATAGAAATTGTAAATAGTAGTATTTAGTTTAATTTTATTCGAAGTACATTTCATAAAGTGCATAAGCCAAAATTTTCAATGTTTTCCGTTACGAAAATTTGGTTTTTCTCCAAAAACCAAATTTTCGTAAATCAAGTCTGGAGTTATGTAGCAGTCGCTCGTTTGAAAATTTTAGAACATAAGATCCAATTCTCGAAATCGACCAAACTATATTGGATCCGCCTTAATGTACTCTCTTTTCGATCCCTTTTTCAATCCGATCAACTGGTCGGTCGATTTGTGGCTCAGGATGGCTCTCTTTACAGTCGATTTCGACAATTGTTCGAAAAGTTTGGAAAGAGACGGATAGGACCAAAGAAAGTATGTAAAACGCGCCGCTCGTTAGATTCGTAAATTTCCCGAAGATTTCTAAAGAATGCTCGGGAAATGACGTACTTCCGCTGAGGTCGTAGGTCCGAGGTCATTGGCCCTGAACTGAGGATACATGCTGCAGTTCACTTTGATCTCGGCAGTTATCGCGAGTGGAAGCAAGTTGATCGCGTTTAGAATTCTTTTATAAAAGTTAGAGTTTTTTGAACGGTAACATAAGTGGCGAACATTTCAATTCCGAAGCTAATTTCGTTTATTTTCTCCCAGCTAGTGCCAATAAAGCTGGTTAGATTAGGGCGTAGTTAACCAGTGCGTTATTTCACGAAAATAGATCCAGGTAAAGTCGTGCATATGCTTGAACATTAACCGTGCGTTGGCTAACCCTTATGCCGTATGGCCAAACATAGTTTTCGCCCTAACCTACAGCTAACGAGGCCTTCCACCATACGTCAACCGATATTGTCGATGATCAACGGAAGAATCGACGGGACGAAAGCTATCGCCGCCACCCACGCTATCGTCCACGCCGCGGTCCACACCATCCAACCGACATCACATTCTGCCCAGCAACCAGGGTAGCAGCATCAGCAAGCAGCATTTGTTCTGCTAGCCATCCGTCTACGTCACACTCTACCACAGCTTATCATCATCATCGAGAGCGAATCGCCGCCGGTCGGCTACGTCATCATTCGATCAGCCGAGAGCCGGAGTTGTAAGTAGAGCCGAGAATAAGACATCTTCTGGTGAGTCGATGACCATTGCATTGTTCTTTTTTTCCCTCTTTGGGCTTTGCAGCGCGTACTGCGAGACATCGACCACGCTGTGCTCTCTATATGGTGCAGCGTGGGGTTTTCCTAGCGTCCATGAAAGACGCCACTGAAATTTGCGCATAATTGAAATCATGATTTGTCGGATCCTGTAAATTCAGGCCCAACATTGAATATTAGGCTGTGTGGAGCGTAAAGTATGCATACGTAATTTATAGACGCCCACACAGCCCATTTCTATTCACTCGAGTGCCGGCAGCGTTACGTTTTTCTGCCGGAGAAGATATGGCCCGTTAGCACCAACGGTTCAAGCTAGATAGAATTAGAATTGCACGCACTGGAATAGGAGGAAATTAAAACTAGAATAAGAAGAAGGTTTTCTAATAGGATTAATCTATGTATACCACACCATGAATTATAGCACATGAGAAATGAAGCACACAAATTTGAAATTCACCTACCTTCAAAAATAAATTCACACTTCGATGTAATCACACAATTATAATTGAATAAATTAATACAATTCCTCCGAATAAATGATTTTGGTAGAAGAATTTTGATGTCTCGTCACTTTCGCGTAACGAATTCCTTGCCCGACGCCACGTGCGTCTATTTGAATTGGGCTTTACTGCTTCGACGACCGTTAGCGTGTTGGTTTAGAGTGTTCTGAGGCCCAATGATGAGTAACTCAGGTATGAATGACTTCTCACCGTATATTTTTTAGGAATCTTGGGGTGATTTAGGCATTCTAATGAAGTGAGTCCAAGATCTTTTCTTGAGTTTTACACCACCTTCATTGTCAGCCTATCTGAATCGGTCCTTATAACATTTCGGACTATCTTCGGGACCTGCCCAGAAGAGAGTCTCAGCCGGGCAAACAAACCGTGGTGTGTAGTCTCCGGAAACGGAGTGGCGCAAAAGCTATACGCTTAAAGGGGACCGACCAGAGCAGGCTACAAACTATTGTGCGTTTAGATAAAAATTTTATAAACGTCGTTGGTGAACTGCCATCATGGCTGACTTCCGACCAAAACATATTGAGTCGTTTTATTTAAGCGTGCGCCAAGAAATTTTCTGTTTTCAAATTCACATAAATCAACGTTGCCACAAATTCATTTGAATCGTTTGTGTATCTCATTATTATCCGTAAGCGTATATTTCACGCGAGCACAAACGATTGCTGGCGAAAACAGCAACAGCAACACCAAAAAACATTTCCACCCCGACAGAGGGTGGTTTGTACAAAATATTTCGATCCCGACCGATTTTACTAAATCCGTTTGGGCGCTCATACAAGCAGTGCCATACACGATGCAAATCGTGTCCACAACGACAAAATTTCATCGAATTTCATCGCATTTGTACCAATGTTGTGTAGTCTGTGGCTCGCTTAATGTATGTACACAGCAAAAAATTTCTAAAAGTACACGGAATCTAAAACACGAGTGATCTATTTTTTCTTGAGTGTAATTACAAAAAGATGTAATTTTAAACTTCTTTCGATGTAATATTAGTCTATTTTCTAAAATTGAATAGAAATAAACTGTTTTGATCTAATTTTACACTGCATCATGCAAAAATCAACCGGTCAACGAAATTTATATCACAAACAGTGTAAAATTATATCTGTTTGATTTAAAATTGAATGCAAATATTTAAATTGTACCTTTTTATATTTCAAGTTAGTTTGCGCGTCGGGCACAAAGTAAACAAGTCGGAAAATTATTCGGAAACGAGTCATTCAAAGGCGTAGCTACAGGAGCACTTAAAAAGTCTTTAAAGTAGTAAGTTTATGAGACGTGAAATAAAGAATATGGTTGAAACTGATAAGTTTTCTCTCCATTACAGCAAGGTCAGATTTTTCGCAGCGGCTGATATCCGGCCAGTGATTATCCGGAGAAACTTTTGTCAGAACAATTCGAGTGTGCAGGATGCTGACCGAAAAATTATGATTTCCGGAACCATTCGAGGATGCTGATCATGCTGATTCGAAAAACATCCCCGTGCTGGGGATCATCGGATGCAACAACAATATCAGCCTGACGCTTTCCGAATGATTTTTATGTTCAGTTTTGTAAATAAATGTGAATTAAAAATGATACATGCAGCGTATTTATTCAAGACAAAAGCAAAAACCTTAATATTTAGAAAAAATATCATTATTTACGATAATAAATTTTAAAATTTACATCCCTGTGTATTTTTACACGACGGTTTTTGTGATCCAATCTCGTGCATTGATTTCGATCTAAATTTACATGCCTCAAAAATTACATCCTCGAAAAAAATACACCGTGATAGAATTTTACATCAAAATCGATGTTCCGTTTTCGTGCATCGTTTTCGATCTAAATTTACACGAATTTTTCTTGCTGTGTAGAGATACTCTGGTGGATACAAATTTATGTGTGGCAACGTTGCATATAATACACTGTTATTTTTTTAAACCCGACTGTCAAAAGTTCAAAAGTAAGTTCGGGATCGGAAGTCCGGACTTCCGAAGTAAAATTTAGTGCTGGCGCTATTATATATACCCGAATAGCACAGAACCATGGTATCACATTCATTTCCCATTGAATATTAATGTGACCATGTACTTCATGGTAAAAAGAACATCCAAGCGTGAATAAATAATGAATTTACACTCTTTAAGTTTTTCGTGTACGGTTGATATTTTGAACGTCACGCGGCACGTGTTTTTTTTTTCTTCAATCTTTTTCGAGGTCGGCCGGCACATCAGCTCGGTAGTCGGTTTTCGTGGTTTAATATTTTATAATAAAATTATAATCGTAGTCTTCGAAGATGTGCGCAACGGTGAGTTATTATGAAAGGTAAATAGAAGTCAAAATTTTAACACTTTTTTTTTTAAATATTCTAGCAAAATAACTCAACACTGCGAGTGGCTCGTGACACGGTGGCCAATAGATTCCGGGTGGCTACGAGATGCTGGTGTGACATTCCAGTCCACCGAATAATCATCGTGTGGTTAAGTGTGTAACTAAAATGTTGAGATTTATAAATAAATGACATAAATAAATACATTCGTTTTTTAAATCAAACAAACCTTTGACAATGATGACATAATTTGAATCAAGAAAAAAAAATCCCACCATGATCAAAAAATTTTATTTCAGTGGGTAAACATTGAATATTATCGGGTTTTCATGGTTTTACCATGAAAAACTGGAAGCTGAAAGAACCATGAACTTTATATTTTTGGGCTTCCCAATGTATGGAAAATCGCCATTTTTTTCATGGTCACGCTGCATAACAATACCCCTTTTTCATGGTTATTTTCGTCAAAACGATGAAATGTATGGTCGAAAAATATGAATTTCAATGTACATTCACGGTATCGAGGACGATAATAATCATTGTATTAACCACCCGAATAGGATTGCACCGTGAAAACACCGTGAATTCCATTTTCACAGACCATAAAGTGTATGGTTAATACAATTCATCTGTGAATACAATGATTATTATCGTCCTCGATACCGTGAATGTACATTGAAATTCATATTTTTCGACCATACATTTCATCGTTTTGACGAAAATAACCATGAAAAAGGGGTATTGTTATGCAGCGTGACCATGAAAAAAATGGCGATTTTCCATACATTGGGAAGCCCAAAAATATAAAGTTCATGGTTCTTTCAGCTTCCAGTTTTTCATGGAAAAACCATGAAAACCCGATAATATTCAATGTTTACCCACTGAAATAAAATTTTTTGATCATGGTGGGATTTTTTTTTCTTGATTCAAATTATGTCATCATTGTCAAAGGTTTGTTTGATTTAAAAAACGAATGTATTTATTTATTTATGTCATTTATTTATAAATCTCAACATTTTAGTTACACACTTAACCACACGATGATTATTCGGTGGACTGGAATGTCACACCAGCATCTCGTAGCCACCCGGAATCTATTGGCCACCGTGTCACGAGCCACTCGCAGTGTTGAGTTATTTTGCTAGAATATTTAAAAAAAAAGTGTTAAAATTTTGACTTCTATTTACCTTTCATAATAACTCACCGTTGCGCACATCTTCGAAGACTACGATTAAAGAGTGTAAATTCATTATTTATTCACGCTTGGATGTTCTTTTTACCATGAAGTACATGGTCACATTAATATTCAATGGGAAATGAATGTGATACCATGGTTCTGTGCTATTCGGGCATACACTTTATGGTCTGTGAAAATGGAATTCACGGTGTTTTCACGGTGCAATCCTATTCGGGGTGTTTCTGCTTAATCTTGTCGATAATTTTTTATATAGTTCAATATTGCTATTCTGCCCATATTTGATAAACGGTCTAATATGCCATTTTTTCAAAATGGAGAAAATTGTGCCATTTGATAGCTTATACTCTATATAATATCCCTACTTCATTCATTTTCCAAAAAATCCATTAGTGGAGGCATACAACCCTAAAGAAAATTTGTCTAATGTGCAATATACTTGATAAATTGTCTAATGTGCATGATGTGTTGAATCATCATTCGCAGCAACCGGTGTCTTCTTATAGAAAGTTTTTCTAATCCCTTCTTGTTGTGGTCTTGTGGCTTGGTGGTTATGGGCGGGAGCAATCGCAGCAATATTTGAAAACGTATGCACATCAGGCAAATTCAGAGCTATTTGTCAACTTTAGTTCACGTTATATTTGATAAAGTGGCTACTGAGATTGAAATTAATTTTTTTCATAAATTCTTTATCTAAATTTTCAATTTAACTCAACCGCCTAAGTCCTACACCTACAATGATTGTTATGCACTTTAATCTACTTTATTTTGAGTATCAGGATGCAGAAAAATGGTTAAAACATTGATTTTGCGTTTTTCTCGCATTGGTGTTCATGGCACATTAGACCGCGGTTAATGGAACTTTTTTCAAGAAGGTCGATAACGTTCGCGTTACATTCCAAAACGCACCATTAAGATACTTGAAGGCGTTTTAAAGTACCTGTATGGGAAATCTAAGCAACATGTCAAAAATGTTTTTCAAGAAGGTCGATAACGTTCGCGTAACGTTCTAAAGCGCACCATTAAGATACTTGGAGGTGTTTTAAAGAACCTATATGGGAATTCTAAGCGACTTGTCAAAAATGTTTTTCAAGAAGGTCGATAACGTTCGCGTAACATTCTAAAGCGCATCATTAAGATACTTGAAGGTGTTTTAAAGAACCTATATGGGAATTCTAAGCGACATGTCAAAAATGTCTGTCAATTTTTTGTCATGGTATTTGTTTTGTTTATATCTGTACTGATATTTACAAATGGAATTCAAGATTTTTTCGAATTTTTCTTATAAATGTTAAATAAGATATTCGAATAAATTTTGATGATGCGAATTTTTGTTATGATTCATATTGTGTACTGAAAGTCCTTTGAACGAAATAAGGTAGCTTCTATTGACCAACCCACTCAATCATCTCAAATGACATTAAGTTTAAATACTATAATCATTACAGTGGCAATTAGCTATTGCTGGATTGGTCGAGAGGCTGGTGAGTTTCATTGCAACCTAGAGAGCAGCGGTTCAATTCTCTAGGCGTGTAAGCAGCTTTTGTAATCAAAACAATATAATTAAAATCAATGAGATAGACCATGATAGACCGGCAACCTAGCAATCTGACATGTGGTTGTCAGAGCAATCTGTCAATTGGATTTTTTTTTTCGGTGCGTAGATCCCAAGTAACCATAAGCACTAAAGCTTTGCATTTTTATAGCTTTACACCAGCATTCAAAGGCTAAATTACACTATATCAGCACATCAAGTGCAATTTTGCATTACAACAGCCCTTCGAGTGGTATGCTGCATCATGTTAGAATTATACCACTCTTTTAAAATGCAACTTGCATTCTATCAGCTTTGCACAATGCTTTTGAAATGCAACATTGCTCTAAATCAGAATAACAAATGCTATATTTTCTAAGCATTAAATTGGCATCACACAAGCTTGCTTTAATGCTTTTAAGCACTATGTAAGCACTACAGTGGCATTAGGCCAAAGCACATTAGCATTGATTGATGCTGAATCAATGCAAATTTAGGGCACCGGTTGCTAGAAATTTGATTCAAATAGGTCTTTTTTTTCAAAAATTTAACGCGGACCTGATAGGTTCACAGGCAGAGTCAATGTCAAATGTCAGAGCCACATATGTCATGAGTTCGATTCCAGGTCACCTTCACCCGAAAAATAAAAAAATATCATGTAGAAAATTCAATCCGAGAGATCTCTTCAATATGCATAAGCGAATATAAAAATAATTACAAATTTAGTATCATGGCCGAAAAATGAACCGATCAAAAATCCAAAATAATTTTTTTTTCGCATGGTCGAACCTCATTCGAACGCCATTTGCATTTTCCCAGCATTTTGCCCGCCAACGCTGTAGCTTCAACCAATGCTATAACAGTGCTTTTATAGGGTTATACCAGTTTCTGCACTAATGCAGCAGTTAATTTCGCCAAACCTGGCTCACAGAGCTAAAATGATGCACAGAATCAAGCTCTATAGCTGACGCTAGAGCAGAGTTGATGCTAGATTTTAGTGCTTATGGTTACTTGGGATGTTTCTTGACATTCTCTTAGAAGCTGAATAGCGTTCTCTACAGCCCCCTAAACGAACTTGAAAGTAGCTTTAAGAACTTAAATTTTGGGCTGATTAGCATTCTCTTCAGACACAAACGAGAGCTGATTAAGCTTCTATGGAACCTTTTTAAGAGAATTCTGGTTGCTTGGGCGTTTATCAAATATGGGCAGTATTGCTGTTAATTACGGTTCAAAAATAACCATTTTTTACTTCTCCGCTCTTTCTGGTAAAGTTTGAAAAATAACCATATTACTACTTCTCCAATACTCTCAACGTTGTTGTCAAAACATTAAACAGCTGTTTTTGGCTGAAAGCAAAACAGTTGAAATAATGAACGGGAAAATGATTAATGCCGCGATTTTGAACCTCTCAGCCAAGCAAAATCGTACTATCTGCTGTCCATAGTGCAATCCAGACACGAAAAAGGCAATCCGGATGTGAAGAACCGAGAAGGGAGAACAAAATGACAGCTGCACACTCAGGCAAATTCTTATTAGTCTTCATAAGATGCATCTTATAAACCGCTTTTAGAGTGTAAAATAAAGTTTCATAAGAGTCTTATATCAGCGCAAATGGGACGAGGATGACAAGGGTCGGTGGTTCCACTCGATTATCCCAAAGGTAAGCCTTAAACCATGGTTTAATAGATTGAACTTGAGTCGGGATTTTATTCGTATATTTTCCCGTCTCATGTCCAATCATTTAGTGGTATGAATAAGGTTTAGCAATTGCTTCGGCAGCTTTTACTTAGCTCGAAATCAAGCAAAGCAAAAGCCCAAAGCATTTGCTTAGTTTGGTATGAATAAACATTTGCTTAGCGGATGTGTACTAAAGTCTTAGAACATAGCTTTTGCTTCGAAAAATAGAGCTATCCAACCAGCAAAATCTGAAGTTTTCTAAAGTTAAATGAAAAAAGACGATCAGAAAATTTAAAAGTCCGGCTAAAATAGCCATGAAGTCGACGGTGCGGATGGTGGGTGTAAGAACGACCGGAAAGTTTTTGATTATTGCGTGCTCGTATGTTGATGTTTAAAGAAAAATGAATACATATTCGAATATAGTCAAACGACAAATGGCCTAACTTTAACATTTATCATAGCTCTCCCACACGTATTCGAATCGGGATAATCCGATGCATAAAAAATAGGCAATAGGCGCGCATCTTAATTTAATTTTTTTTTTAAATCTTAGAATTATGAAAAAATCATATAAATATGGAAGTCTGAATTATGTTTTAAATTATTACAATTTTCTTCCAACTTCAAGCCGATTGGGACTTCTTCCACTCTAGCCGGAATTTTTAATTTAGAATATTTACTGATTGATTTGTTTAGTTTCATCTTAGACGAATCATTTCATACAACGACAGGAATATGAAAAAAAGCTGGATTATCACTCCGACTTTTCTTTATCCATGTTGAAAATGCCTTTTTGAATTGTATTGAAGTGTAATATTGCTAATTTAATAAATTCATGACATTGCTAAAGAATTTTTTATTGGAAAAGTCTGCTACCGAGCATGCTTAGAAAATAAAGCTATTGCTAGGAGATTTGTCGAGCGATTACTTCAGATTTGGGCTTTATTCATACCAAATTAGCTTGTTCTAAAAGTAAAAGCTCCTGACAGAGAAAACAGCTGTCAAAAAAAACTTTATTCATATCAACCGAAGCAATTGCTTTAAGCGACTGCTCGACTGCTCGATTTAGTTTAGCAAAAGCAATTGCTAGGTTTTTTTCATATCACCTATTGTTCCTTAGACGCGGTACTCTATCGTTTTGATATTGCTGGCAGCAATTTGTGTAGTTGCGGCCAAGGTTACCACGACATCGAGCATATTGTTTGGTCGTGCGAGGTCCATCTTGTCGCTAGAACGAATTTGATAGACTCCCTTCGGGCCCGAGGAAAACCACCCTATGTTCCAGTGAGAGATGTGCTGGCTGTCATTGACTTGGACTACATGGGTGGTATGAAAAAAACCTAGTATTTGCTTTTGCTAAACTAAATCGAGCAGTCGAGCAGTCGCTTAAAGCAATTGCTTCGGTTGTTATGAATAAAGTTTTTTTGACAGCTGTTTTCTCAGTCAGGAGCTTTTACTTTTAGAACAACCTAGTTTGGTATGAATAAAGCTCGAATCTAAAGCAATTGCTCGGCAAATCTCCAAGCAAATGCTCTATTTTCTAAGCATGCTCGGTAGCAGACTTTTCCAATAAAAAATTCTTTAATAACGTTATGAATTTATCAAATTAGCAATATTTCACTTCAAAACAATTCAAAAAGGCATTTTCAACATGGATAAAGAAAAGTCGAAGTGATAACCCAACTTTTTTCATATTCTTGTCGTTGTATAAAATCATTTGCCTAAGATGAAATTAAACAAATCAATTAGTAAATATGTCAAATTAAAAAAAAATCCAGCTATAGTGGATGAAGTCCCAATTGGCTCAAAGTAAGAAATAAATTATTGTAATAATTTAAAACATTATACATATCTCTCATTTTTATATAATTCTAAGATTTAAGAAAAAATATCTGAATTAAAATGCGCGCCTATTGCCTATTTTTTATACTATGGGGTGGGGGTGGGGGAGAACTTATAATAAATATTAAAGTTAGGCCATTTTTTGTTTGACAATATTTGAATATGTATTCATTTTTCTTTAAACATCAACATACAAATTTACCAAAAAATCCGGTCGTTCTTACACCCACCACCCGATTCGTCGACTTCAAGGCTACTTTAGCCGTACTTTTCAATTTTCTGATCGTCTTCTTTCATTTTACTTTAGAAAACTTCAGATTCTGCTGGTTGGATAGCTCTATTTTTCGAAGCAAAAGCTATGTTCTAAGACTTTAGTACACATCCGCTAAGCAAATGTTTATTCATATCAAACTAAGCAAATGCTTTGGACTTTTGCTTTGACTGATTTCGAGCTAAGTAAAAGCTACCGAAGCAATTGCTAAACCTTATTCATACCACTACATGTTTGAAATATACCTTTTCCTAAAAGCTATTGATCTTCGTCTATAATTCTTTTTATTTTCATATTTCCCTATCTATCTTCTTTTTTTTTTTTAAATTGAACTAGATATAAGCACACAATTCCCAAGCAACCAAAAGTCGCGTTTTTACTTAACTCCGAACTCCGAAGTTCACATTTGGCTGAAAAAATGTATTACGGGAACCTCAGGTGACTCTTGTCGCGTAAAAGTTACTCAGGAACTTCCATCGCCCTTTGGAAGGTTAAACTATCGATAACGGAACTTCTAAGCGCTTTTAATGGAACTTTTTTCAAGAAGGTCGATAACGTTCGCGTTACATTCCAAAACGCACCATTAAGATACTTGAAGGCGTTTTAAAGTACCTGTATGGGAAATCTAAGCGACATGTCAAAAATGTTTTTCAAGAAGGTCGATAACGTTCGCGTAACGTTCTAAAGCGCACCATTAAGATACTTGGAGGTGTTTTAAAGAACCTATATGGGAATTCTAAGCGACTTGTCAAAAATGTTTTTCAAGAAGGTCGATAACGTTCGCGTAACATTCTAAAGCGCATCATTAATATACTTGAAGGTGTTTTAAAGAACCTATATGGGAATTCTAAGCGACATGTCAAAAATGTCTGTCAATTTTTTGTCATGGTATTTGTTTTGTTTATATCTGTACTGATATTTACAAATGGAATTCAAGATTTTTTCGAATTTTTCTTATAAATGTTAAATAAGATATTCGAATAAATTTTGATGATGCGAATTTTTGTTATGATTCATATTGTGTACTGAAAGTCCTTTGAACGAAATAAGGTAGCTTCTATTGACCAACCCACTCAATCATCTCAAATGACATTAAGTTTAAATACTATAATCATTACAGTGGCAATTAGCTATTGCTGGATTGGTCGAGAGGCTGGTGAGTTTCATTGCAACCTAGAGAGCAGCGGTTCAATTCTCTAGGCGTGTAAGCAGCTTTTGTAATCAAAACAATATAATTAAAATCAATGAGATAGACCATGATAGACCGGCAACCTAGCAATCTGACATGTGGTTGTCAGAGCAATCTGTCAATTGGATTTTTTTTTTCGGTGCGTAGATGTTTCTTGACATTCTCTTAGAAGCTGAATAGCGTTCTCTACAGCCCCCTAAACGAACTTGAAAGTAGCTTTAAGAACTTAAATTTTGGGCTGATTAGCATTCTCTTCAGACACAAACGAGAGCTGATTAAGCTTCTATGGAACCTTTTTAAGAGAATTCTGGTTGCTTGGGTTGTAATCAAACAAAACGAGTTTGGCTCCTTAAAGCCTAACGGTACGAGCCGTTTCAAATAAAGAATTTACAAAAAAAAAAAAAGAGTCTTATATGAAATTCTTTCAATTTTCATACGATGTTCTTATGAAAAATAGAAGACACGGTATTGTGAAAAAATGATGAACACATTCATTCATAGCATAAGTTTTTTTTCATCATCTAACAATACAAAGCAATCGCCAGTTCATAGTTATTATAGTTTTCATTCAATGTTAAATGTTATTGTTATCTCCGGAATGGTAATAAGTTCGATTTGATGTTTTTTGTGTGAACGTTTAATATATTAGTAAACTAAAATACATTATTTGTTTACTTTTCAGCAAGGTGATCGGCAAAAAACGAAAGGTCTATGATGCGCCAAAAAAAAAATACTTTGATGGAGCCGTCTGTTGATGCGCTGCTGATGGTGACCGTAAGGATTTAATTTTTAAAAAATTTGCAAACAATAAAGTGAATTTTTTCAGCATGAAATATCTAGAATTTTTCTTATTAGAAAGTCTCTTATGAAAAGCAGCAACCTCTCGTTGAAGGCGTTCATCTTCAGAATTCATTCGCGTCATAAGACAATCTTATGAATTTCATTAACTTTTCTTATGGCGCCACTTCATAAGAGAATCTTATGGCATACATAATAGTATTTTTCTGAGTGCATGTAAACATTGCACTCGTTCTCACGCACACCTACGTATGGAATCACTCGAAACCCGAAAGTCGTTTTTTTATTCGGACGGTTCCAGAGTCAAATCCGGAATAAAAAAAATACGCCATTAGAGCATCTGTATCCGTGGTCTATTCTTGGGTCTAATTTATACAAGAATTGAACCAACGAAATTAGATCCAATCCAGTGAAAAAACTGGCAACCCCACTCGTGTTCCATTAAGTGTTAAACGGTTTAGAACTGCGTCAAATTGGATCCAAATCCATCAGTTTTGGATCAATCCTTATACCGGTTCTAAAAAATGTTGAGATGAAACTGGTATAATGGAACACGGATGCGGTTGCTTGGGTCGGAATTTGGGTCTAAACCGGCTTTTTAACCACGTATACAGATGCTCTTAGACTGCACGAAATCCTTCAATGAAAAGCAAAAAGGGATTATATTTGTGTGCCCTTTCGATAAGTTGGCCGGTTCTATTTAACCCTATTTAACTTATTTTTAATTAGTCCTCAATAAACGTGCATTTGCTATTTTTCGGCCTGACGTAAATTTGTTTGTTATTTGTGCGGTGCACGCATCCTTTCCGTGAATTAATATTTGATAATTAAATTGTGAAGCTACGATTTCTAAAATTGTAATGGATCTGCTAATAGCAAACGTTGAAAATGTGGTGTTTAAGATCGAAAAGGATCTTAATGAACAGTTTGGAGCATTATCTCTTCCGTTTCCCGGAATGGATAGTAAGTATTCATAAAATAAACTTTTTGGCTTTTTTTTACTAATCTCATCCCTTTATAGAGTCTACTGCAGCCGTTTGTTTATTTTTTAACGCGACTGATGGAACGGAATGTGAAAAGGGATCCGCCTGTCCGTTCCGGCATATTCGAGGAGATCGTACAATCGTTTGCAAACATTGGCTTCGGGGTCTTTGCAAGAAAGGCGACCAATGCGAATTTTTACACGAATATGATATGACTAAGATGCCGGAATGTTACTTCTATTCAAGATTCAACGCCTGCCACAATAAGGAATGTCCTTTCTTGCATATAGACCCCGAGAGTAAGATAAGAGATTGTCCTTGGTACGACCGAGGATTCTGTAGACATGGGCCCAACTGCCGTCATCGACATGTGCGAAGAGTCCTGTGCAATTTCTACCTAGCAGGCTTTTGTCCCGATGGAACATCGTGTAAATTCATGCATCCACGTTTCGAACTTCCTCCGCCTCCGGAAACAAAGGATCAGATGCCAAAACGACCCCCTACTTGTCACTACTGTGGTGAGCTGGGCCATAAAGCTTGCTACTGTCCGAAAATGCCTCAAGAGGTGAGATGTTATATTGGACTGAGTCGATTTATGGTCATTTTTAAATTTCTCGAATCCATGGGTTTTAAAAGCTTTGTTTTCGTTCAAAACTCTTCCATGTTTTTTTTGCAGAATTTTGAAGTTACGTTTACATGAGTAAATTTGAACTTTTGTGATTATATGGGAGAATTGAATATTTTGCTAAATAGTTATGGAAAAACTGGCGAATGTATGGAATTTTTAGGAAAATCACATTTCGATAGTGAATGGAGTTATCAGCTGGGTGATATAGTACGTTCACAGCTCTACATTTTGAATGCACAACGTTAACAGAATTATGTTTGGTTTTCGAGAATTCTACAAAATGATAATTATCAAAACTAAGAGAAAAATATGCAATGGTGCATTTTGAAGTAACAAACAATATTTCTCGCGTGAGCTATCATTACGTCGTATGCAACAAAATGTAAACAAACAGTTTTATTACAAAATAATATGAAAACTGACATAAACTAGTCGCAACTTCTTCCCATTTAGAATATTTGTAGTCTGCACAACATATTCTATACGAGAAATACAAATTTTAAAGTTGATTTGATAACTTTTGCAGCAGTTTTCTGTGAATTTTCAAGATGTTTTATACGACGTAATGAAAGCTCACGTGAGATTTGGCTTTTCGACATACCTAAAAGTAATATGCAATGGGCTTTTTTGACGATCCAAAATCAAAATTTTATTAAATTTTTGTCTTGTGTGATCTTTTTCTTGTGCGATTAGGATAAAAACTCGTTCAAATTGACTTGTCATCACAAAAATATAAAGTCTTTTAGATTATTCATCAAATCTTAAACATAAATACAAGAAAATATCAAATCGCTTGCTTTCCACAAGGAGAGAAGGCGATGAAAATTGGTTTTAAATGCTCATTATTAATGGTCCGGATAAACAAAATTAATTCAAAACATAGTTTCCGATGAACCCGAAGAATCAGTCTTCAATCTTATGTACTTTTCAAAAGAAGCAAATTACGAACATCAGAGTAATAAATAATTTTGTTTGCCATTCTATAGAACCGCCAAATTTTCATAACTTTTTTTGTTGGTATGCATCGGGAATTTGATACTCGATAACACCTCCTATATATATACACACCTTCGTTTGAAAATAGTTATACAATAACTCGCTAGGTACCAGCAGTGTTGTAAAATAAATTAATCGTTTTTAATGCCAAACACACACTTCTATTTAACAGCAGCTTATAACGTTTCTGTCTAATAAGGTACGAAGTTACGGTCTTCAAGTCCCGTAGAGAATTTATAAATTGACACAAAACCTATCACCAGGCTCGGTTCCACAGAAGAAACGTAAATGCTGTTGATTTTTCAGAACAAGATATTCATTCAGTCTAATGTTATATTCTTTATGTACCTAATTCATGCGTCTTGAAAAGGCCTTAACGAACAAGAGAAAAGATTAGTTAAAATTCATATGATGTCCACCTTTTAAGACTTACAAACACTGCATCTCGTTTCTCTCTGGACGGATAGATAGGTTTTCTTTAACAAATAAATTGCATATTATAATTAGGTGTAGTTCTGAAATTTGACCATAAAATTTGTAGTCCACTTATTAAAATTTCAATGATAATCTAATGTTCCATTTGCTTAAATTATTTCAGCAACGGGAGGCTACCCTCAGAATGGAAGAACAGCGGTATCGAACTCTGGGATATTTCAAACATCGTCCAAATCAAGATACCGCTCAAGGCACGGAAGAAAGCACTCCTTTGCCGCAAAAACCTCCGCCAAGACCTTTGGAAGAAATAACGTACGTTTCAATTCTATTTTGCAATCAATGTCTTCAATTATTTTACCTATTACTGTTTTACAGATGCTTCAAGTGCGGCAACAAAGGACATTATGCTAATAAATGTACAAAAGGACATCTGGCTTTCCTATCGAATGCTGCCCGAAAGTAATCATTAACTGAGCAAATCAACAATAAACCACAATTTTGAAAAAAAAGTTTATTCGTTGAATTAATTTAAAAAAAGTATACAAAAAAGACTACAATAATAACGCTCTACATAAAAAAGGAATTTAAAGACAGAAACATGTTTAAAGAGCACCAGTCTGTATAGCGTAGGCAGAACCTATGTTCTACCACATCTTTCATATTCATCGGCATTTTCTAGCAGGTAAGCTGGTAAATATGTAAGTCCTCCCGTGCTTCCTTCTCTTTTTAAATGTGGATTTGGAACGGTATTACTCTTATCCCCTATAGATGTGTATCTGTTGGAAAATGAAGGAAAAGAATTAGAAATGAAGTGCACAAAAAATAAATTACTTTTTTACCCCTGATCGTACAATTTGCAGTACGGAACATTATTATTTCTTATGTAATGCCAAACGTCTGCACACTTCCAGTCCAACAGCGGATTAATACGCATTAGTTTAGGCCAACCTGAATCGGTTTCCTAGGAAGGAGAAACGAAATATTTCATAAATTTAAGAGAAGCATAATTACTTTATTTTAAAATAAGATTTAATACATACCTGCATAAATTCTAATTCAGCGCAGTATGGATCAGTTCTACGTGATCCCATAAGGCATGCTTTTACTGATGGGTCTTCTCTGCAAAGTTTTTCCAAAACTGTTCGGATCCCACCTTTCATTATTTGTATTTTTACGCCGTAGAAAATGATACATTGCTCAACGAATTGTTCTACTTCTTCAAATGGTTGATTTGGTTGAACGTAGATTATTTTGAGATTGGTGCTGTTGTTTATTAATTTCGGCACACATTTCATGACCATATCCAACAGAACTGTGCAGTCTTTGCCTCCATTGAAGGATAAAAATATTTCCTTTTCAGAGTACTTAGCGAAGGCTTCATTCAATAGCTAAAATAGTGAAGTTTATTTAATGCATTTTATCAATTAGTTGTAGAAAGTTAATATCAAAATACACAAAAACTGCCTGTACAAAATGGTTAAGTCAGAAACTGTTATTGTAGGATCATAAGTGTATTGAACGAAATAAAATTAAACCGATATTAGATAGTAGTGTTCAACCTAAATAACATCATTTCAACTGCTTCCTAAGAAAATAGTTCTACACATTTGAAACGTACATAATACCAACTTGACCGAATTTATCACATTACTGACCAAAAGCGTATAATAGACATTAGGTTGTCCGAGCTACTACTACTTAAGTATTAATCCTAACAAATTGCATTTAATAAAACAATTGATATTTTTACCTAAAATTAATTATTGCATAATTGTTTTAACTAGGTACTCGTTTCTAAAGAAAGACCAATAGATAAAATAGATTCAATTTACCAGGGAAAACTGAGTATAGGCTCCTAAAAAGGACCGGTCAGTGAAGTGTTAACTATAATGACACTTTAATACAAATATGAAGTGTGTTCATTTTATCTCGCTCAATTTCTCGTGATCAATAATACATATTAATAAATAAATAAAACCAGTTTTTCGAGTATGTACTAATACTGAAAAAAAAATGTGTTCTATTTTGATTTAACATCACTCTCGTTATCTCGTAACGCAGCAGTCTCATGTAACATTCACTCTCCTGTCCTAAGATTGTGCAAGGTTTTACGGCGGTCGGAGTTTTAAGGAAACTTTGCATAAATATAACTAACCTGTTCGCTATGATTTAGCTTTAACTTATAACTATTCTCGTCCATAATAATAAAAACCATCTAAAACTACACATCACCGCAACATAATTTTTTTATGCTTCCATGACATATGATATGATGAAGCAAAGCATGGGTCGAATCACGATGACGTAGCTCCCTTTTGTGGTGACAGTTCGCACGTCCTGCTTTAAATACAAAATTTTACGAACGAGAAATGGGGTGCGGCAAAATTTTTCGTGTAGCTGCACGGTCAGAAATTTAACTCAAAACTCAGTTTGAAACTTTTAAAGAATTAAAGCCTAAGAGCAAGTTCACTGGTTGAGATGGAGTTGGAAATTTCGAAGGTTTACATCACATCACAACACATTTGCCGTCCACCGGTGTTGGGAAAATCTGATATTCGAACAGTTTCGCGCTGCAAAATTTGTATCGTATAACACTTTTTGGCGGAGGGTGATAGAAAAACACGATGTTTTGCAACACCGAACTTTTTTGCAGGATTTGCATCCTGTTATCTCTAACGTCCGGGGAATGATGTGAAGGTGTCGAAGAGGGAGTAAGCTGCGTCGATGATGGCAATTTCCTGATTGATGTTTCTGCTGAGGGCTCTCTGTAGCGGTAAACTGTTTCACTGCCGGAGTTTTGCTCCTGTCTCAGATTCTGATTGTAGCGGAACAGTCAATTGAAGAAATGGTCCCATGAAATTGTGGTCGAAGCTCCCCCAGCTTTTCCTCCACCACCTTGTTTCAGCATATTGAATGCGCTAGGCATGAAGCAGACTGTAAAAAGCTTGAAAGGCCAGCCACTTAATTTGATAACAGGCGTGAAATTTTGACCGGCAACGAAAACGCGGCGTGCGACAGACACGAAAAATAACCGATCGTTTTTCAAATGATGGCCCGTCGCAAGAAAAACTGACAGAATTCGAATCGAAACTAAACTGATCGATTTCGATATCTGTCATTGTATGGCAGCGGAGAAATTGTCAGGAAAATCCAACAGATTTTGAAGGGAAACCGTATAGATTCAAACTGACAACTAATGGTTTGACAGTAATCGGTCCGGTTGCGATATTCCTTCCGATCCGGGCGGCTGCTTAATGTAGGAAATAAAGTGGAGTGTGGTAATCTAAATAAATAAACTAAGGCAGGTTAAGTTTATATGGATAGGTATTAGATAAATAAGTAAGAAACTCCAATAGGTATAAATATATACATTATAATAATGCTTTAGACAGAAAAATAAATAGAATTGTTTCAATCAAATATAAAAGGATGAGCTCTTTAAATTAATAGAATCGAACAAACATGCGTTTACAGAAAAATGAAATCATCAAGAAATATTACTATAGTTTGAGTTCCCACCCCTATCGCAAAAAAAGTGCTCCTGTTATTTGTTGTATAAGGAGCGGATCACAATGCTTGCTCTTTGAATAAAAAAGGGAGAATTTGTATTGAGCTTCAAGGGATGACGAGAGTGTGTAGAGTTTCCTAAAAAGCTCAGAGAATAGGTTCGGCACAGGACAAGATGTGTAAAGGAGATCAGTTTGAAGACTAACTTTTCAGAGAGAGCGTCGGACACGGATAGCTCCTAGCGTTGTGAAAAGTGACTTAAGAAGCGAGTAAATATGGCGGACAAACCTGTCGGTTTCGACATTGGCGCAGCCGGTACAACGAAGAGGTGAGTTAATAAATTATTTCAATAAAGGTTTTTGATGGTCAGTAAAAAAAAAAAAAAAATCATTCGATTCAAATATCAAGCTGCTCCTAAAAAGAAAATGGCGAACCAGTTCCTGCCATTACGATAAAATTGCAAAATGGAGGGTTGTGAAAATGCGAAGGTGATTAATCACAGTCAATCGGCATGCTAATGTAGTTAATAGATTACTGGAATAAAGTTTTTCATTGGTCAGTAGCAAAATCTATTCGATTCTAGCATCAAGTTGTTCCTAAAAAGAAAATGGCGGATCAGCTTCTGCAATCACGTGTAAATGACAAAATGGAAGATTGGGGAAAAGGGGGACTTATCCCACTCAATCAGCGTGCTTAGGTATATTCCACTAAGTGTAACTAAAACCTTTCAAATGAATGTTAGCATGATCCGGTTACTTATTATTACGGCGTATTGGAAACTGCTCGGAACCAGGATATTTTATACGTGGGGATTTAATTTTATGTTGGCTGGAGAACCATTTCCAGCCATAATGCGCATAAAACAAAATGGGAGGTTAGGTAAAAAAAAAAAGAAGAGAAAATTGTGTCTCTTTCGTACGGACCTCTAAGGTGAGATTAGTTAAGTTAAGATCTCCAAATGAATGTTGAAAAAATATGTTTTCGCTATTTCAATTTCTGGGTGTATAAAAACATGCTCAAAATCCTCACGTGAAATTGGAACGGGAATAATCTTTCCATTTTATTTTGGCTACAATAGTGTAAATCATGATTATTTACTGAATAGTGTAAATCATGACTAACTATTAACGTAAAGTGATTCGAAATTATTAAAAAAAAACACACATTAAGCCTTACAGGTTGAATTTGATTCATGCTAACTAAAGGTTGCATCCCATAATTGTTAAAACTACGTGAGAATAACAAAAACAGAAAAGATGATAAAATAATAAAATTCAACCTTTGACACTTGATAATAGGTGGGGTAGCGTTATTAGTCCAATGGGATAGATCTTTGCGAGCAGCAGTACTGACCCCTGAGGAGGTGCAAACCCACGAGAGGGGTAGCATGATTTTGTTTTTTTTTCACAAATAATAAAATTCCTGTGAGGAACAGTGCGATTAATTTCTTAGCGGTAAGCGTACAAACACTTAAGAGGGCAAAAAATTATATGAATGGAAATGATCGTCTAAGGGCAAACCCCTGAGAGGGGCAGCATTGTGGAGATAGTTTACAATTAGTACAAATTCCTGTGAGGAACAGTACGATTAATTACGCAATGATAAATTGTACAAACCCCTGAGAGGGGCAGTATATTTAAAAATATAAAATGGAAATGATCATCTAAGTGCAAACCCCTGAGAAGGGCAGCATAGTGGAAATAGTTTGCAATTAGTACAAATTCCTGTGAGGAACAGTACGATTTATTACGCAACGATAAATTGTACAAACCCCTGAGAGGGGCAGTATAAAAATATAAAATGGAAATGATCATCTAAGTGCAAACCCCTGAGAGGGGCAGCATAGTGGAGATAGTTTACAATTAGTACAAATTCCTGTGAGGAACAGTACGATTAATTACGCAACGATAAATTGTACAAACCCCTGAGAGGGGCAGTATATTTAAAAATATAAAATGGAAATAATCATCTAAGTGCAAACCCCTGAGAGGGGCAGCATAGTGGAGATAGTTTACAATTAGTACAAATTCCTGTGAGGAACAGTACGATTAATGACTCAACGATAAATTGTACAAACCCCTGAGAGGGGCAGTATAAAAATATAAAATGGAAATGATCATCTAAGTGCAAACCCCTGAGAGGGGCAGCATAGTGGAGATAGTTTACAATTAGTACAAATTCCTGTGAGGAACAGTACGATTAATGACTCAACGATAAAATGTACAAACCCCTGAGAGGGGAGGTATAGAAATATAAAATGGAAATGATCATCTAAGTGCAAACCCCTGAGAGGGGCAGCATTGTGGAGATAGTTTACAATTAGTACAAATTCCTGTGAGGAACAGTACGATTTATTACGCAACGATAAATTGTACAAACCCCTGAGAGGGGCAGTATAAAAATATAAAATGGAAATGATCATCTAAGTGCAAACCCCTGAGAGGGGCAGCATAGTGGAGATAGTTTACAATTAGTACAAATTCCTGTGAGGAACAGTACGATTAATGACTCAACGATAAAATGTACAAACCCCTGAGAGGGGAGGTATAGAAATATAAAATGGAAATGATCATCTAAGTGCAAACCCCTGAGAGGGGCAGCATTGTGGAGATAGTTTATAATGAGTACAAATTCCTGTGAGGAACAGTACCAAACTAGGAGTGGGGTAGTATTGATTAGGCCTTTAAGAAGATGATCATTGCAAACTCCTGAGGGGGGTAGCATTATACATTTTGTTAACAAATAGTACAAATTCCTGTGAGGAACAGTACGATTATTTACTCTGAAGTGAAATGTAAAAACCCCGGTACAGAAATATAAAACAAAAATGATCACCTAAGTGCAAACCCCTGAGAGGGGCAGCATAGGGAAAATATCTTACAATGTATGGTTAATTACTTAAAGGTAAAATGTACTGCGGTACCTAAGTAGAACCCCAGTAGAGGTATTACTTAACAAAAAGAGCAAAGCTTTGAGAGAGTCAGCATTATCTTCATAGTTAGAAAAACACGATTGAATGACTCGTTGAATTCAAAAGCACAAAAAAAACAATGAAAACGAAAACTACAACTGTATAAGGTACGTGGCTAACAAGTTTTTGTCTTTACAATCTTTTTTAGGAAGAATAAGAAATTGAAGTTAGAGAGAAAGAATACAAAATTGGCGTTCCTGAGAAGACAGTTAAAATTGGAAAGATCTCGTAGGCTTTCGTTGACGAATAAATTGAAGAAAGCACGATCTGATAAAAGAGAATTAGAAGAAATCGTGGAAAACAGTGAATATAACGTGGATTTTATCCAAAAGCATTCCACGATGCGCGAGAATTTACAACATAATGAAGAATCGGTTCTAATAAATTCAATGAACAGTTTGTCGTTCGCTACTTTAAATGTGGCCGAATGTAAACCAGCATCCGGAGAAGAGGAGGTCGACAGAAAAACGTTTGAGCAGTGGAAATCCCTTTTTGAAGCTTCTATGGAACTCGCTGGAATTGATAACGAATTCACAAAAATGCGTTTGCTTCGCGTTAAGGCCGGTATGAAGTTACTTGAAATCCTCGACGGAACTAAGTCTTCTGCTGGTGGTCCTGACCCTGGTACGGAACCGTATTCCGACGCAATCCGTAGGCTGGTTGAATATTTCAGTTCGAGGCAGTACGTGATGACACATCGTCAAAAATTGAGAGCCACGGTACAATCGAGTGACGAGTCGGACCTCAAATACTTGAAAAGGGTGGTTGCTGCGGCGAAAATGTGCGATTTTCCCGATGATCAACTCGCTGAGAATGTGGCTGAAGTAGTCCAAAGCCACGCTCGTGACGCCAAGGTAAGAGACATTGCTCGAAAGGTCGCTCGGAAGGGTTATCCAATATCAGAGTTTGTCGATAAGGTACGTTCCCACGAATTGGCCAAAGTAAATGAAGAAGTATTCGCAAGAACTCATCAAGGGAGCCAAAGTGTGATTGCAGCGGTTACCCAAGAGCGACAACCAACAAGGCGCTATCAACAAGACGCTTATCGCTTTCCATCTGGCAATCGTGGCGGCGTCCAGCCAAGAATGAATATATCTTCGGGTTACTCTAGAAATGCTCATAGCCAGGACCAACGAGTCAATCGTGACCAACGAGGCCGTTTCTCGCAGCAAACAATGCCTCGTGGTTTTGAGCCTTGTATTCATTGTGCCGGAAGATTTCACCCGTCTGAGAACTGCAACTCAAAACACAAAGTTTGTGACGTATGCGGTGAACGTGGGCACATTAAAAGAGCGTGTCCGATGTTACGGGAGCGACGTTCCGATATCCGAGGGGAAACTAGAGGAAATAAGCGTCGTCATCAAACCGAAGAGGAGCCACCGGTACCTAAAATGAGAAAGGTGTTGGCAATCACTAAGGATGAGAATAATGAGGATATCGAGCCGGAAGGCAATTCTGTAAGTTCTGATATTTAATATTGAATTTCATAATAGAAATTTCCGGTGTGACAAGCAATTTTTTTTTCTTCTTTCCTTTTATTAATCGTAAATGAAATTGAAGTTTGGTTGGTTGTAATTGAAAGATAGAAAGTAACTACTTTTTTGTTGGATAAAAGAAAAACAAATAAAATATTAATGAGTTGTAACTGTTATTGTTGTTATTTGATCGTATCATAGGGATGGCATGTAATTGTGATCCAAGTCTTCGAATGCAATTATTGAAAAAAAAACCATTAAGCATCTGTTAGTTATAAACCGCTTCTACTTCTTGGTTACCTTGAGAAATAAACAGGCAGGAAATAAACTGTTTTTCAATGTTCACAGCAATGTTGATTAAAACATGAAATAATTTCAGGTATTCAGCTTGTCAACCAATGAGTGTGAGGACGGTACTATTTTGGGCTACGTAGCAGGAGTACCAATATATTTTCTGATCGATTCGGGAGCAGAAGTCAACACCATTAGTGAAGAGTCTTTCCTTTTGCTGTCCACGAAAAGTTCTTCAAGGAATAAGTTGATTAATGTAACGAAAGGTTCCGACAAACCTCTTAAGGCTTATGCCTCTCATGGTCATATAACGGTTTTAGCTACATTTGTCGCGGAGCTCTTTATTTCGGAGGATCGTCCGATTCTATTAGAAAAGTTTTATGTTATCCCGATGGCTCGGGCTTTGCTAGGTAGAAGCACAGCAGTTCGATTTAGTGTGCTTCAGTTGGGACTCAAAGTTACTATTAGATCGGAACTTTCGGAGTCGGAGTATAGGCTGGTACCGGGAGAAATATGTGCCCTACAAAGTTGGCCAGAGTTCCCCAAGTTCAAGATACCCCCAGTATCCATCTCGTACGATATCAGTAAACCACCTTCTAGACGCATATATACGAATATTCCTCCTGCATTCAGACAGGAAACGGAAAGGCGGTTAAACGAACTCCTGATGTCAGGAATAATAGAGCAGGTAACGGACGATATGGACAGGTCTTTTTGTTCGTCCCTTCTTGTAGTCCCAAAAGGAAAGGACGACATTAGGCTGGTCGTCGACCTGAGAGGGCCGAATAAGAGCATAATTCGGACACCGTTCAGAATGCCAACGCTAGAGAACATTTTGTCCAGCCTAGATGGAGCCAAGTGGTTCTCGACGCTTGACCTCACGAGTGCCTATTTTCATATAGAGCTAGCGGAGGATAGCAGACATTTGACAAACTTTTTCGCTGGAAACGGCACATTCCGCTTTAAGCGACTTTGCTTTGGACTGTCAAACGCTCCTGATATTTTTCAGGAAACCATGCAGACGATCGTCTTGGCAGGTCTAGAAGGAGTCCGCAATTATTTGGATGATGTCCTTGTTTACGGCTGTACGAAGGAAGAACACGATATCAATTTAAATAGAACCTTGAATCGTCTAAAGGAGCACAACGTAAAGCTCAATGAAACTAAATGCTCATTCGGAAAACAAACCGTACGATTTCTTGGGTTTGAGCTCTCTCATGATGGGATGAGAGTCGAAAACACAAAATTACAAGCTATTGAAAACTTCCGTAGGCCAGAAACGTTGAATGAAGTTAAAAGTTTTTTGGGACTAGTGACATTCTCGGAGCGATTCATCCCAAACCGAGCGGACAAAACCGTGTGCCTTAGAGCACTTGCTAATTCGGAAAAGTTTTCTTGGGGTCCTGGAGAGGAAAATGAATTCAATTATCTAAAACATGAAGCACTTAAAACAATAACCAGACTCGGATATTTTGATCACAGAGATAAGACCGAACTCTTCGTCGATGCGTCTCCAATCGGGTTAGGGGCGGTCCTAACACAATTGAACAGCGCGGGAATTCCAAGGATAATTGCTTGCGCTTCCAAGGCTTTGACTGATCGCGAATTAAAATACCCCCATACCCAGAAAGAGGCACTTGCGGTGGTTTGGGCAGTGGAACGGTTCAAGTTCTACCTCACTAACCTAAAATTTACCGTTCGTACAGACTCTGAAGCGAACGAGTTCATATTTGGATTCGGGTATAAGACATGCAAACGAGCCATTTCGCGAGCGGAGGCTTGGGCGTTAAGGTTACAGTGTTTCGATATGACAATAGCCAGAGTTCCAGGACATTTGAATGTGGCTGACGCCCTTTCACGCCTCATAAGCAGAGCTCAAAGTGACGAAGGGTTTGACGAGGACGATGACAAACATCTACTTTACTCTCTTGATCCAGGTTCGATGACTATGACTTGGGCAGAAATCGAAGCAGAATCGGAAGTGGACGAAGAACTCTCACTTGTTAAAAAATCTATGATTTCCCAAAAATGGCCCAAACAACTCAACAGATATGAAGCCCATGCAAAGGAGCTACGGTTCGTTGGAGACACGCTTTTCAAAGGGGAAAGAATAATCCTACCAAAAAGCCTTCACAATTCTGCATTAAAATCAGCCCACCAAGGCCACATCGGAATTAGCGCTATGAAGCGAGTAATGCGAGACTACTTTTGGTGGCCAGGGATGAGTTTGGACGTGGAGAAGTTTGTGAAGAGGTGTCAAACTTGTCTCCTTATTTCTAATAAGAACCCTCCAATACCGCTATCAAACCGTCAGTTACCTAATGGGCCATGGGAAATCCTACAATTAGACTTTCTTACAGTTAACGGTTGTGGAACAGGGGAATTTTTAATTCTTGTGGACACGTACTCTCGATTTCTGTCGATAGTAGAAATGGATAATAAGGACGCAAAAAGTACTAATAGCGCATTGAATCTGATTTTCTTTAGATGGGGTCTGCCTCTCATCATACAGACCGACAATGGCCCCCCATTTCAAGGGACAGAATTCGTAAAATGTTGGGAGGACAAAGGTGTCAAAATTAGAAAATCCATACCCTTGAGCGCCCAATCAAATGGTAGTGTTGAGAGGCAGAACCAGGGCATCATTAAAGCCTTAGCTGGAGCGAAACAAGACAAAATGGATTGGAAACTGGCCCTCCAGAACTATGTCAGAATACACAACACCGTTAAACCTCACTCTAGGTTGGGAATTACACCGTTCGAACTACTAGTTGGCTGGCGATATCGAGGAATGTTTCCTTGTCTGTGGAATTCTAAGGAGGAGAGCATAAACCGTGAAGAAGTCAAGGAAAAAGATTGGGAAGCAAAACACATAAGCAAGAAACATGCAGACGACCGTCGCGGAGCCAAAGAGTCTTCAATATGTTGTGGAGATATGGTTTTTATGGCTATACCCAAGAAGAGCAAAACCGATCCATCCTTTTCACGCGAGCCTTTCAGAGTTTTGTCGAGGGAAGGAGCGAAGGTGGTTATCGAGAACGAAAAAGGTGTAAGGTTCTCACGTAACGTACAAGACATCAAACTAGTCCCAGGTGCAGAAAACCAGCGTATTTCCCAGTTTGAAGAAAATATTATCGACTCAGCAGAGACATCGAACGTCGGGAACGCTCAGTCGACGGATTATACAATGGGAACACGAGGTCATTTTAATATGAATTCGCATACCGATGAACAAACAGGAGGAGTAAATGCACAATCACCAAGAATCAGACCAAGGCGTAACATCAGACAGCCTATGAAATTTAAGGATATGGTGTTAAATCAGGTAAACTATCATAACAAATTGATTCTAGTATTTGAATAAGTAAATCATTCATCATATTAATTAGGATTCTTTCGATCTATGTTCTGAGGATGATTATGCTGTTGAAGAAACGGAGTGCCATGACATCGAAACGGAAGAGACAGATATCGATATGGAACATCATTCCACTGAAGGAATCAATATCTCGAATAGTTTGGTTCCCGCTACACCTAACAAGAGAGAGAGAAACTCGCCTACAATGGTTACAAATCCATACGAGCAAAGACCTAAGCGAATTATCAACAAGCCAAACAAATTTAATGATCACTTTGTCTATCATGTGATATATTAATTTTTTTCTGAGTGTAATCTTATTTTGTTAAAGTTTCAATTAATTAAAATCCATGTGACAAAGTTCATTACTGATATATGTTTCCGTGACACTCATCAGTTCTATGTTACAAAAACAGTAACCACAGTTACAGATCTGCAAACTGCTTTACAGATCAAGCCTTCCGAAACTCTTTAACCTCACTTAGAAAAAAATAAAAGTATTTTACTCACGATTGCATTTGCAGTTGAACAGTCAAACGTCAATACTTCAGCGCTTAAGTATTTCAGCAGCGGTTTCGAGGAAGTTTCGTAGTGGTTTCGATCTGGATAATGTCCTTTTTAATTGAATTTCGCATTGTTGATGGCTTCAGATGCTCCGAGTTCGTCAGTTGATTCATTGTTTACTTTTTCTTCATCTTGAATTCTTTTTCGATGCTCCGTGAGACGGCGTGAGACGTCAAACTTAAAAGGCCTTTTCAACCAGGGGTGCCAGGTTTTCTGGCACTTTATCCGTTTCTAATTTTTAATCTTAATTTACACTCTTAGTTTGGATTATTCAATAAAACATTCAAGAAAAGTATTAAATGTTTTTAATAAAATTAAGTCGAGGTAATTTCGATAATAAGAGATAAACGTTACCATTATTTAAAATAAAAATGATTGTATTAGTTATTCCATTTATTGTTGTAAAGATGCGTTAATTAATAAAATATTCTTAATTCACGTAAATATATGAACATCTTTTCCAACCGATTTCGTCCTTCAATGCAGTATAGAGGCGGAGGCGAATGTAGGAAATAAAGTGGAGTGTGGTAATCTAAATAAATAAACTAAGGCAGGTTAAGTTTATATGGATAGGTATTAGATAAATAAGTAAGAAACTCCAATAGGTATAAATATATACATTATAATAATGCTTTAGACAGAAAAATAAATAGAATTGTTTCAATCAAATATAAAAGGATGAGCTCTTTAAATTAATAGAATCGAACAAACATGCGTTTACAGAAAAATGAAATCATCAAGAAATATTACTATAGTTTGAGTTCCCACCCCTATCGCAAAAAAAGTGCTCCTGTTATTTGTTGTATAAGGAGCGGATCACAATGCTTGCTCTTTGAATAAAAAAGGGAGAATTTGTATTGAGCTTCAAGGGATGACGAGAGTGTGTAGAGTTTCCTAAAAAGCTCAGAGAATAGGTTCGGCACAGGACAAGATGTGTAAAGGAGATCAGTTTGAAGACTAACTTTTCAGAGAGAGCGTCGGACACGGATAGCTCCTAGCGTTGTGAAAAGTGACTTAAGAAGCGAGTAAATATGGCGGACAAACCTGTCGGTTTCGACACTTAAGTGGTAGGAGGAAATTGCTACGGACTACAATTGCCGTGCGTTTAGCAGAAAACGGAGATTCCGTAGAGCACATATCACCCGTTGGGACCGGGACATCGGCCAAGTGTAATATATTTCTGAGTTACGTCCTCATCGAAATAGTATGTCCGTTAAATCCCTTGCCATAACAGACTCAAGCTTAAAGTTTCAAAAGCTATCTTTTCGACGCTTGACGCGACATCTCTCAGTCTCTAGAGGCAACCGCGCTAGGCTTCCGAGCTTCTTAGTTGAGTTCCACAGGCGATCTCATTCAATTTTGCAACCGACTAAACGAGTTTGCAAAAAGAGGCTACGTGGTAAAAAAAATTGCAAGTACCACCAATGTCCTTGAGAAAAAAAAATAGAAACGGACAAAAGCCCATGAGTTAGGGATTCTGGAATGCGATGTGACACATACAACTGCCGAGGGCTCTGCCCTCGATTGCAGCGACTTAGCTTGGGGTAGGGGTTAGCTAATCGTCGTCGATTATCGCAGCCTCATTTGGTAGAAGTCGCTCGGCGGTGAAGATCAGGGCTCAGCACTGTGCCAGTTCCCAGCCAACATGAAATCGTAAAAGAAATCATCGTCGAACTCGTATATAGATGCAACTCAAATCGGAATCGTAAATATGTACACTTACCATTCGACCATATCGTTTATTCATCGTAGAAGATGCAACTTCCCAATGAAATACGACTTAGTTACGATATGTTGGATGAAGTCGTATTTAGTTCCGCCGATGTCAAATGAAATCTTATAACGATCGCGTAAGATTTCTTAAGAAGCATTTTATTGGTACACAAATGATTTTCGAATCGAAATCGTAAATGACTTCGAATAAATTCGTAAAGAATACTACGTAAGCATCGTCTTTCGTATCACGTTGTATGTTTACTAGAATGTCACATTAGTAGGCAAATTAACACCGTGTTTTTCCGATATAGCTACAAATATTATAACAAGTATAATTATAATCGTATAATCGGTCACTTTACCCACGATATAAATATATTTAATGCGATCAAATCAGATTCGTATTAACAGATACTTAGCGTTCGCCCACATCTCATCATGATATTAAAACTTCATCGTGATAAATCGTGTTCAGTGGGTGTGCAATTTTGCGATCGTGCTTGTAATTTTGTATCAGCTTTTGAATGTTGTGAAAGTTGACGACTGAAGCAAACAAGCAAACGGATGAAAAAAAAATAATAAAGGTAGGTTTTGGAAAAACAACGTTGGACAGAAACCTCACTAACATTTTCCTTTCAAAAATAACAGGATTACTCTCCCCTACTAGGCTCAGATTAAAAAAAAACCCGCCGGATAACCCGGCGATTTGCATGTGCATACTACGAGTAACAAGGAATGTTCATGGACAGAATTGTAGCCCGGCAATTTCCGCTGTAAACCCAGAAGAAAGAGGCGTCAAAGATCCTGAGGGAGGCATGAAAGCGGCGGAAGTTAGGAAAGTAGCGAGCGGGACAATGCTCGGTTGCGGTACCTACGAAAATATATGTAGTGCATTTCAATGTTAGTTATAATAAAAATCAGTTAAAATCATCAATTAATTTTATTTCTTCCTAGCGTCATATTTCAATCACAATATTACACATAACATGCTACATAAAATGGTCCGCAAAATCGTTTTATGATACAAATCGTACATGAGTACATCCCAACTCACATAAAATATCGTTTAAAGAGTCCATCAAATGTCAAATTGCATCATATCGTACAAGCTTACAACACACATCTTATAAAATGTGACTTAAGTTGTCAATCGATGTTAAAATCTTTGAACATCGTATAAGACTGCAACACATCTCGCATAAAGGGTGACATAAATCGACATTCCATCGTCAGATTGCTTCGAGTCATACAAGAGTACAAAACATCTCGCATAAAGGGTGACTTAAATCGCCAATCCATTGACAGATTGCTTCAAGTCGTTCAAGAGTTCGGCACACCTCGCATGGTGACTTAGATCGCCAATTCATCGTCAGATTGCTTCAAGTCGTACAATAGTTCAACACACCTCGCATTAAGGGTGACTTAAATCGCCAATTTATCATCATATCGCTTCAAGTCGTAAAAGGGTAAAACACACATCGCATAAAGTGTGGATGGAACTGTCAATCCTCCCATCATCGTAAATGCGCATGAATCGAATCCTTTAATGTAACGTACAAAACGACGCCAATGCTACATAAAGTACCAAAGTATTTCTAACATCGTAAATGACATCACATATGATGTTGTCGATGTCGTAAACCAGAAAATAACGA
This sequence comes from Uranotaenia lowii, assembly GCF_029784155.1. Classification (NCBI taxonomy): domain Eukaryota; kingdom Metazoa; phylum Arthropoda; class Insecta; order Diptera; family Culicidae; genus Uranotaenia; species Uranotaenia lowii. The sequence continues at coordinate 249,275,220 of NC_073692.1, read as the reverse complement.
AAACATGTACGTATATTGCCTCCACTTTTGGTAGGTATATGCTTTTTTCTAACGTCATGTACGATGATTTGTGTCGACATAGACGTACGTATATCTTTTGATATACCTACCAAATTGTTGGCTGGGTTAGCTATTGCACGAAACTGTAAGTGCAATCACGTGCAAATATAAGACAGTCTGAACATGTGGAGTGCTTAAACTAATTATGTTTGTTTTATTCTAAATATGTGCTTAGGTTGATTAGTTGTCTGCAAGTACGTTCGTAGGCAAATAAGTGTTGCTCCGATCTTGAGCGCATGGCAGAAGCCCAGATTAAGTAAGGTCTACACTCAGAAATGAATAAAATATAAAAAACATTTATATTTAATAACTCAGTAATTTCTTTGCGTGTAATCATAAAGTTATTTAAAAAAAAGTTTTGAGTTATTATTTTTTAATGCATCGGAAACATTTCTAGATGAGAAATCATTCGGTGCATAAAATTTAGAATCCATCGAAACATTTCAACCTGTCATTTTTTGCGGTTACATTGTTGTTGTTGTTGAAAACGCAAATCGTTTGTCGTTTGGTATCGAAATTCTACGTAGTCTTTACAAATTAAAATTAAACAAGTATGTAACACTGTGATCCGGCACTTACATAAAAATAAACTAATTCCTTTTTAAATTTACAGGCAAAATGTCCGGAAAGGATGTCTGGGTGTGGTTATCACAATCGAGAGGACATGAGATTTTCTTTTTGGACTGGAGGAGGAGTTCTTCGAATATTTTCCAAATTTGAAAAGATAGAGGGCATTATTGTGAACATGATAAAAGGATTGAGGAACGGAGGAGCCACAGACTGAACGGTGAAATTAGTGTTAGATTCAGCTGTTGTACTAAATTTAAAGAATTTTATTACATAAAGAGAATCATTAAGGAATTCCTACGAGTTGGCAGGAGTAGGATTTTCTAGTGAAATCTTATAGGATTTTTTTTCCAAATTGAGATTAATATTAAGTTCCGATAGGTACCCTCAGAAATAAGTGTTAATATTAAATCGATCCATATGTTTTGTTTCAAATGGGTGTGGGATTTATAATTTAAATTGTAAGTAGATATGTATCAAAAACACCAAATAAAATTTTCAAACATGAAAAATTGTTTTTTTTTTCTGGCAATGTTGTCTTACAATATTAAGAAAACTCTGAAATACAACCACCGTTTTAAATTTCGTTTCATTGACCACCACCAGATGTCACTGTCGTAGATATTTCTCAAAATTTTAATAACCGAGATATTTCTCGACGAGAAATATTTCAGTTATTACACCCCGAGAAATAACTCTGGGAGTGGGCACGGTGAAGCGGGAAAATACATGAAAAATAATAAATTTATATTTTTTTCATTTCTGAGTGTAAGTTCCATCCGTCTATCAAATTGAAACTAAATTATCAAAATGTTTAGGTGACCAAGTGTGTGATTCGAAAAATTTCACAAATCCGCCGAAGGGTGGAGATAAAGAGTATAGCCAACAGGTAATATTCTAGGTGTATAATATTACCATATGTCGAACTAATTAACCCGTTGAACACAGCCATCCCATCGTTCAACGTGGGCGTTTGCTGGGAGCTGAAGGTCACATTTATCGCTCAGACTGTGGCGATGTTGATCCTGTGAAGTTGGCAAACATCATCCTGAGTCAACTGTGGAACACGTGTTTCTACTAATAAAGCATCAACCGAGCTATCGCTACCAATAGCTGGAGAGCCGTCAAAAGGTGGTAGGAAAAACCGCTACTCTCCCTGTGGTCCATTGTAGAAACCGGGTTCTCTTGGTCACTTCCGGCGAGCCTTCAAGCCAATTGTCGCCACGTGTTGCTCGCTACAGTTTCTTCGAAACAATCAACCATCCAGCGTTACGGTTTAGCCAAGATCACAACCACCTCGCGCATGCGGTGGCTTGGGTAGTTTTTCTGATTCTGGAGCCGAAGAATCAGCAGGTTTGGAACCAACGGCACACCACATCACAAGGTCAGATTAGAAATAAGGAAATTGTATTTAACCATTAAGAGCTAATAGTTTTCGTGACGTCACATAGGGAATGAGGATCCGTTTGAATACAGCTGTTAAAATCATTCCAAATTTTGTTATGCTCTAGAGTGTTTGGGTGTTGTTTGAATCCGTTGACGATTATACCATTTTGGGGTTGTGTGGGAGTAAGGTTTGATTGTGTCGCAGGGTTTTGGGTGTCGCATCAATTTCCAGAAATTTTGAAGTTTAGGGCCGCAACGCGGTTGGTCGGTTGGATTATTGAATGTTGATCTAGTAGTTCTTAACTGTAAGCCCGCCTTGAACTGAGTCTCAAGCCGGGACGGAAGACACGCATCGACAGCCTCTTGGGTTTCTGAGAGTGGCGCTTAAGCTGTTGACAGCTCGGGTACAAACACATTCGTTACATAATCTGGCGCCCAACGTGGGGCACGAAACAGTTAATCGATTCAGTTTAGCACCTTTTGATTTGGTATAATTGTCCCTAACTTGACCCGACACGAATTAGAACCAGTTTGAAAAAACTTAGTTGTATACCATATTAATAGGTATTATTGTTGGACATTCGTCTAAAAATTTGGATTCGTTTAAATTAATTAGTGTGTTGAAAATCAGAATTTTTGAAGAATATTTTGCTGAGACGTTTGATTATTTTTTTCTTAATATTAATTAATACATCGTTATTTGACTTTTTCATTAGATTACGTGTTAAAATGGAGCATTATCGTATAGATGCAGATCATCTTGAAGAAGATGAGTTAAATTACGAACTTTTGTTACGAGGAGCAAACCTTAACGAACCTTTGAACTCTAAAAGAAGAACCCTCCGAACTCTGTTACGCGACCAGGAAGAGTCCGTGACAACTGTCTTCGAAGCACCGCTTCCTTTGACCGAGGACTATGTTCGGATTACGAGCAAACTAAAGCAAATCGAACAGACCTTAAGTATAGGTCGACGTCATGGTCATTTGTATTCCAGATTAGTTCACTACCATAGGCGACTCGGAAGGTATACCCCAAGGAACGAATCCGAGAAACAAAATCAACTGATTTTGACTAATCTTGTGAGTAGCATAGCGGATAAATTTTTCCAAATAGATTTGAACCTATTGGCTAGAAGTCTTTCAAACAGCCAAGCCCTTGGCAGGGACGCACCTGGAGCTTCGGCTACTAATGTTCCTGGTTTGGATCAGATAAGTACACCCGGTTTTACTGGAAATCTTTCTCAGGCATTAGGTTACAGTGTTGACGTTCCATCAGCTCATTCTAGGGATTGGTCTGGGGCACAGCTCCATGTTTCGGATACTTTAGAGAATCCACTCGGCGCGCAATCGAACGAATCGGTCGTACAAAAAAATCTCGCAGATCCACCACCATGTACGTCTGGTGCGCAGACAAGAATTTCCGGTGCGCATGCCCTTGAATCCGGTTCGCAAGATGCGGCGCGATTATCACTGGACGATCAATCCACCTTTCTGGGATTTAACCTTTCGAATCTGATGAACTCCCAACGTTCACAAGAACAAACGGCGATGAGAAATATTTTACCATCGAACTTACTACCGCGGGTTAACAATGATCGAACCGTTACTGGTCAGCCGGTGGCCCCGTCGGGAACTGGAATTCAAATAAACGTGTTGCCATCGGTGAACGATCGAGTTGTTAATGGTCAGCCGGTGGCCTCGTCGGGAAATGAGATTAGATCAAACGTATTACCGCAGTTGAATGATCGGGCGCTAAATGGTCAGCCGGCGGCCTCGCCGGGAAATGACATCCATTCGAACGTATGGCCGCTTTGGAATGGTGATCGGATCGTACATGGTCAGCCGGTGACCTCGGCGGGAAATGTCATAAATGTCTCGCAGTCGACGAATGTGCGAGAAATGATTGGTCCTGAGTTTGCAGGAAACCGTTCGGCGCGTTCGAACTTAGGGCAATTAAGAAACCCTGAATTGCATCGATCAGCCGATTATGAAGTTGAGAACTATATCCGGGTATACGTCAATAGTCTCGTTGATCAAGGACCGTTACGGTCTGACCGCGTGATAGATCCGAATGCTATCGATCAGCTTGTAGAAAAAATCGCGAACGTTACGTTACAAAATTCTAGAATCCGTCATCCTACCGTCGCTCCAACTCCGTTCATGTCTCAACGATTAGACTTGGGTTACGCAGAACCCCTGAATGCTACCATGTTTCCAAATCGAAGTTTACCTCAGCACACTGGTGTTAATTGCTCTAATCCTGTTCTTGATACGAACGGATTGAACTCACTGAACCCTTTACAGGTTCCGTTTGATAAAAATTTACAATCTCCACCGCCTTCGCCTCATCCTTATGAAAAGGGGTATCAATCCACTCAACGTAGGCTTCCCGAAGCTAATCCAGGACCACATGGTGCCTTTGGAAGTACAGTTCAGCAACGACGACTTCCGTATCAGCAGTGCAATATCATCGAAAAATGGCCTAAATTCAGCGGGGATTCCAATCCAGTACCAGTGGTTGATTTTCTTCGTCAAATCGAACTTCTTTGTAGATCGTATGGTATCGACCGAGAGGATTTGAGAACACACGCTCATTTACTGTTTCGTGATGATGCGTTTACCTGGTATACTACCTACGAAGAAAGATTTACGTCTTGGTCAAAATTAGTTAGCAATCTTTTGATGAGATATGATGATCCGAATCGCGACAGGTCTTTTAGAGAAGAGATGCGTAGTCGAAAGCAGAAGCCGAACGAGAAGTTTAGTGCATTCTTAACCGAACTCGAAACTTTAGCCAGAAGAATGACTAAAAAAATGACAGAGCAAGAAAAGTTTGACATAATTTTTGAAAATATGAAAATAGGATACAAAAGACGTTTAGCATTGACGCCCATCTACTCTATTGAGCACTTGGCTCAGCTGTGTTATCAGTTTGACGCGCTAGAAACCAATTTGTACACCTTGAAGCCCCTTAATCGCAACGTTCCGCTTAATTATCTGAATGATGAAGAGTATGATGGTAACCCTAATAGCGAAGGACTTGAAGATCTTTGTGTTCTTAAGTCGCAGACTGAAAAGAAGAACTCAGGGGACCGTTCGAAGAAAACGGATTCAGGTAATCAAGTTGATGATGTAATAGTTTGTTGGAATTGCCGAAAAATTGGACATTTGTGGAGAGAATGCGACAAAACCAAATCTATCTTTTGTCACATGTGTGGACATCCCGATACCACATTCGAGTTTGGCATTCGTCGGGAGCGGACGCGTTTTTTCTTCGATCTTGCGCTGTGGTATACCGAGTTGTGTGGGATGTTTTCATTCTTCGCGATAAGCAGTGTAGTGAATTAAGTATTCTGATTGTGCAGAAAAGAGTGCGGATTCTTAAAATCAAAATGATTTTCTGGCAAGTTTCCGAAGTTCACGTCGAAAAGTGCCGTTCATATTTGTTAAATCGCAGTTTTGGAGAGGGGAAAGGGAAGAAGAGTGCAAAGAATTATTCGTTCAGTATTTTGTGCGAGAGCATTCGTGGGTCGTTCAATATTTTCGATGATTCTCAAATTAGCAAGGCCTGCTTGGTTTCGATTGCGATGTTTTTGATTTTAAAAGGGGTGTAAGAAACGCCGTTAGGGAGGGCGATATTGTTTTTTCAAGTGATGACATAGAGTGTATTTATCGTGTGTGATAGTGAAATGGGGTTATTTATACAGAATAGTTGTCACTGCTGATCATTAATAATATTTTGACATGATTGGGCCATCTATAATTCGTGTCCAATGTATGCTTGAGGAATTGAAAATCTAGCAGTTAAATCCCGGTGAGCAAGTTCCAATCATTCAATTTACTTTTCTACAGTTCTTTTTACCTTTCTACCCTCTATCGTTAGCTTTTGATTATTTCCATTACCTTATGGATTATAAAGGAATTAACGAGATGCAGCAAATGTTGTGCTGCTATAATATGTATCATTTTGTTTTTTTATTTGGTTGGATTTTAACTTCTTCAAGCCATTCCCTAAAATAATATGTATCATGAAATAATTAGGATGATTAACAAATTAGATTCGATCTCTTAACTTCACTAAAATCACTTACTTGCATAAATGTTATTTTGTAGAAACAGTAGTTTTACACAATACTTACATTTCTGTTTTGAGTTCTTTAGTAGTAATTATTATAAAAATATTGTTTTGATACTGCCAAATGATTAGTTGATGATTGATGATCAATAAATTTAATTTGTTTGGAGACAATGTTCTAAATAAGAGAAATAGTCACTGTCTAACTGGTATTTCATATGTTTCATCCTGTTCTGTTGACCTTTCTATTTGTACTAAATCCTTTTCAGTATGTTTGATAATTTTTTCAATTTTTTCCAGCTTGATCTCAAAATGTATTTTATTTAGCACTGTAATAATTTTAATTGTTTTTTATTTCATTTTTAATGGGGTTGGGGGAGGGCCATCCGGACACCATATCGAAGCGATATGGAAGGTAGAGTGCACTGGGCAGTTACCTTCAACATGTCGTTAGAGATGGCGGGTTCGTTTATTCACATCCTATGGAACATTCCACATCACAATGGCTGATTTTTCTATGTATTTGCAATAAATTGTACTTTCGGTGGAGACAAACTATCCTTCCCCAAACGAATTGTACAGGTTACTCTACCTGTACCTTCACTCCCTTGGAACAGTCCACTCAAAGGCAGTTTAGAGCTAATAAATAGTTCAATCAGATCAAGTTATGATGCGCGATAGTTCGCTGCAAACGGGCTGTGCCACGCTACATAGGATGGAAGATTACATCATACATCATGTGTGGACATCCCGATACCACAGCTTTCCGTTGTCCAAACCGACATAAATTGCGTTATTCTGCTGCTGATGATTCAAAAAACGAATAGGGATGGAAGACTTAAGGAACCAAGCTCCTGACCATGATTTCGTTATGGTTCCAAATTTCGAATACTTCGAACGCACGTTTCAGATAAACACCTCTACAAGTAAATGTCCACATATCAGTCTAAAGATTCTGTCCGAAAAGGTTGTAGGGTTAGCAGATACTGGGGCTAGTGTGTCCGTAATCAGCTCAGTACCATTGATTGAGAAGCTTGGTTTGAAAATCCAACCCGTTAACTTAAAGATCTCTACAGCAGACGGCACCGCCTATCGTTGCCTTGGCTTCGTTAACGTTCCGTTCACCTATCAGGAAACCACTCATGTGATTCCCACTGTAGTGGTTCCAGAAGTCACCAAACCATTGATCTTGGGAATGGATTTTCTAAAAAAAATCGGTTTTCAATTGTTAAACCCTAACTCGTCCACTTCAGAAAGTTGTCCGGATAATGAAGTCAATCAGTCCCCTCTGCCTCAGATTTTTATAATCGAGGATTACTATAGCGATCAACCTGAGAGTTTCTGTTTTCAGCTCTCACCGATAGAAGACTCCGAAAAGCGTTTCAACGTCAAAGTTCCGGAAGAAGACGAAAGCCTAGATATGCCGACGATAGAAATCCCTGATAAGACGATCGAGAAGCCGGAAGATATTGTGACCGAACATAATCTTACCGCAGAAAAAAGATTAACTCTTTTTGAAGCAATTTCGAAACTGCCAGTTACAGTCGAAGGTCAATTGGGCCGAACGAAGGTCTTAAGGCATTCAATTGAATTACTTCCGGGTATGAAGCCGAAGAAGTTTGCGTCTTATAGATGGTCCCCTAAGGTTGAGTCCGTTATTGACGCTGAGGTTGAACGTATGTTGAAACTGGGTGTCATTGAAGAGTGTGACGGTCCAGTAGATTTCCTCAATCCCCTGTTGCCAGTCAAAAAGGCAAACGGCAAGTGGAGGATTTGTCTCGACTCTCGACGGTTAAACGCTGCTACTAGAAAAGATGACTTCCCTTTTCCGAATATGGTCGGTATCCTACAACGCATACAAAAATCACGATATTTCTCGGTAATAGACTTGTCAGAGGCATATTATCAGGTTAGTTTAGAACCCTCGGCCAAGGATAAGACAGCATTTAGGACCACTAAATCCATCTTCAGGTTCACGGTAATGCCCTACGGGTTAGCCAATAGTCCTGCGACAATGATCCGTTTAATGTCGAAGGTAATCGGTCATGATCTGGAACCTCGAGTATATGTCTATTTAGATGACATTATCATCACCTCACTAACCTTAGAAGAACACCTAAAATTGATCGAGGAGGTTGCGATCCGATTAAAACGTGCCGGTTTGACTATTAACATTAATAAATCTCGCTTTTGTCAAAAACAAGTCCGATATCTCGGTTACGTACTAACCGAGGATGGTCTGTCTATGGACGTGGCCAAGATCCAACCAGTTCTCGACTACTGTACCCCGAAATATGTCAAAGACGTGAGACGACTCCTGGGATTAGCGGGGTTCTATCAGAAATTTATAAAGAATTATTCTGAAATTACCACTCCGATTAGTAACCTCTTGAAGAAAGACCGTAAAACATTTACGTGGTCGAAGGAAGCTGACGAGGCGTTAGGAAAATTGAAGACAGCATTGGTATCTGCGCCAATCTTGGCCAATCCGGACTTAACTGTCCCTTTCATCATAGAGACAGATAGCTCGGACTTGGCCGTAGGATCTGTTCTCACTCAGGTTCAAGAAGGTGAACGCCGTTGTATTGCCTATTATTCTAAAAAGTTGTCCAGCACTCAGCGGAAATACAGCGCGACCGAGCGGGAGTGCCTGGCTGTTCTACTCAGTATCGAAAACTTTCGACATTTCATAGAGGGAAGCCAATTCGTAATCCAGACAGATGCTATGTCATTGACGTTCTTGCGCACGATGTCGATCGAGTCGAAGTCCCCAAGGATCGCTCGATGGGCATTGAAGTTGTCGAAGTATGACATGGTGTTGCAGTATAAAAAAGGTTCGGAGAACATCTCTGCTGACGCGCTGTCTCGTAGCCTCTGCCTCATAGATACTCCTCTTCCCGATCCTTACATTGCGCAGTTGAAATCTCAGATTGAACAGTATCCCACTAAATACAAAGATTTTCGAATCGTGGATGACAAAATTTTCAAATTTGTCACGAATACATCCTTGACTGAAGATCCTGGGATGCGTTGGAAATATGTTGTCCCATTGCTGGAAAGGAAACCGTTAATCAAAGCTTTTCATGAAGAGGCACATCTGGGATTCCTCAAGACCTTGGCCAAACTCCGAGAGAAGTACTACTGGCCTCGCATGTCTTCGGAAGTAAAACGTTTTTGTTTCGCGTGTTTAGTTTGTAAAGAGTCCAAAACTCCTAATATAAATGTGACTCCGGTTTGTGGGAATCCAAAGGTATGTTCGCGACCGTGGGAGTTAATATCGATGGATTTTTTGGGGCCGTATCCCCGTTCCAAGAAAGGTAACGTGTGGTTACTGGTCGTCACTGATTTTTTTACAAAGTTTGTCATGGTACAATGCATGAGGTCCGCCACCGCGATAAGCGTTTGTACATTCACGGAGAATCAAATATTTACACTCTTTGGGGCTCCCTCAGTTTGCATTACCGATAACGCGAAAGTATTTTTGTCAGATCAGTTCGAATGTTTACTGACTAAGTACGGGGTAACCCATTGGAATTTAGCCGTCTACCACCCTAGTCCGAACCCAACTGAACGAGTCAATCGGGTCATCGTAACGGCGATACGATGCGCATTAAACCGCTGTGCGGATTATAAAAACTGGGACGAGTCAATACCGCAAATTGCGATGGCCATTCGAACGAACGTGCACGATAGCACAGGCTTTACGCCTTATTTTCTTAATTTCGGCCGTAATATGATAAGCTCCGGTAAAGAATATGACCATTTACGAAACCTGACTAATGATCAAGGAACTTCATCCAGCCCAGCAGAGCAAAAGCAACTTTGGCAAACGGTCCGAGAAAATTTACCTAAAGCGTACAAAAAGTATTCAATGCCATACAATCTCCGCGCGAATAAGAAACATTCATTTGAATGTGGCAAAATAGTGTTCAAAAAGAATGTACACTTGTCGAATAAGTCCAAGAATTTCGTTGGTAAATTAGCGCCAAAGTTCACGAAGGTTCGGATCCGTCAAAAATTAGGAACAAATACGTATGTCCTAGAAGACCTAAATGGTCATAGGATCACCGGAACCTTTCATGGTTCATTCTTAAAGAAACAGTAACCCTTTTTATCTCACAGCTATGACGGCTAGCTAACGCAGCATAACCACAAAATCAACTAAAAAACACTCTTCAGAGGTATCAAATATCAATTACCTTCGCCAAGATGTCATTAAATGTTTCCTTGGTCGAATTCTGTCTGTATGTGTCCTTAAACAGGATCACAGGATACATTCCGCACCAGCTTCAATTATCAAAATACCATGCAGTCGAGACAATGAAACATAAATCGCAAAGGCGAATTTTTTTCTAATTTTCATTCATAAATTTGGTAAGGATAGATCTAATATCATTAGCCATCAAGAATTAAAACTTTGTTTACGTTTTTCGAATGAGCTTTTATGACGTTTAAGTTTATTTTTATAGCAGTCCAACACTGAACAAAAGGTTCATGGTTATTTTTGAATATATGTTTAGGAAGATTTAGAATTGTGCGCTGTGTTTTTTGAACACGGTGAGATGAGAAAAGCTAAGTTTTCGATTTTCCAATTAATTGTTGGAGTAATTTGGATTTCGTTTTTGTCTAAAATGGCAATTTTCCAAATTTTTTGGAGTAATTAGGAGTTGGTTAGATGAAGCAGTAAACTTTTCGGAAATGTCCGAAGTAAATTGGTTCTAATTTGGTCCATTGAAAGCGTTAAACTAGCTAAGTAACAGCGGCAATTCGAATATTTGAATCTTATAATTGGTTGTAAAAAAAAGTCTGTATTGTAGTTTGAAATTATTTTATATAAAAATTTTGAAATTTATTTCAAAATTTTTATTTTTTTTTGCATTGGCGAGTATGTTATATATTTCTGAGTTACGTCCTGATCGAAATAGTATGTCCGTTAAATCCCTTGCCATAACAGACTCAAGCTTAAAGTTTCAAAAGCTATCTTTTCGACGCTTGACGCGACATCTCTCAGTCTCTAGAGGCAACCGCGCTAGGCTTCCGAGCTTCTTAGTTGAGTTCCACAGGCGATCTCATTCAATTTTGCAACCGACTAAACGAGTTTGCAAAAAGAGGCTACGTGGTAAAAAAAATTGCAAGTACCACCAATGTCCTTGAGAAAAAAAAATAGAAACGGACAAAAGCCCATGAGTTAGGGATTCTGGAATGCGATGTGACACACACAACTGCCGAGGGCTCTGCCCTGCAAATATAAGCCAGTCTGAACATGTGGAGTGCTTAAACTAATTATGTTTGTTTTATTCTAAATATGTGCTTAGGTTGATTAGTTGTCTGCAAGTACGTTCGTAGGCAAATAAGTGTTGCTCCGATCTTGAGCGCATGGCAGAAGCCCAGATTAAGTAAGGTCTAAGTTCCATCCGTCTATCAAATTGAAACTAAATTATCAAAATGTTTAGGTGACCAAGTGTGTGATTCGAAAAATTTCACAAATCCGCCGAAGGGTGGAGATAAAGAGTATAGCCAACAGGTAATATTCTAGGTGTATAATATTACCATATGTCGAACTAATTAACCCGTTGAACACAGCCATCCCATCGTTCAACGTGGGCGTTTGCTGGGAGCTGAAGGTCACATTTATCGCTCAGACTGTGGCGATGTTGATCCTGTGAAGTTGGCAAACATCATCCTGAGTCAACTGTGGAACACGTGTTTCTACTAATAAAGCATCAACCGAGCTATCGCTACCAATAGCTGGAGAGCCGTCAAAAGGTGGTAGGAAAAACCGCTACTCTCCCTGTGGTCCATTGTAGAAACCGGGTTCTCTTGGTCACTTCCGGCGAGCCTTCAAGCCAATTGTCGCCACGTGTTGCTCGCTACAGTTTCTTCGAAACAATCAACCATCCAGCGTTACGGTTTAGCCAAAATCACAACCACCTCGCGCATGCGGTGGCTTGGGTAGTTTTTCTGATTCTGGAGCCGAAGAATCAGCAGGTTTGGAACCAACGGCACACCACATCACAAGGTCAGATTAGAAATAAGGAAATTGTATTTAACCATTAAGAGCTAATAGTTTTCGTGACGTCACATAGGGAATGAGGATCCGTTTGAATACAGCTGTTAAAATCATTCCAAATTTTGTTATGCTCTAGAGTGTTTGGGTGTTGTTTGAATCCGTTGACGATTATACCATTTTGGGGTTGTGTGGGAGTAAGGTTTGATTGTGTCGCAGGGTTTTGGGTGTCGCATCAATTTCCAGAAATTTTGAAGTTTAGGGCCGCAACGCGGTTGGTCGGTTGGATTATTGAATGTTGATCTAGTAGTTCTTAACTGTAAGCCCGCCTTGAACTGAGTCTCAAGCCGAGACGGAAGACACGCATCGACAGCCTCTTGGGTTTCTGAGAGTGGCGCTTAAGCTGTTGACAGCTCGGGTACAAACACATTCGTTACACAAGGATTGAAACGTAGGTCCTTTTCATTATGCTCTTTTTCGTTATGATGTTTTAAGGTAAAATTTAGCTATATGCAAAACGACGTTTGCGCCAAAGACGAAAAGCCTAAGGTCGTAAGTGCATGTTTACTCGAAAAACCCTATTTATGCCTGTAGTTAATACTCTAGGCTTTTTTTTAATCTATTTTCGCAACGCATACCAAATTTTCCGACAACTCTGAGCAGTATTTTAAAAACAAGAATTAAAAATAAGTTACAAAATTTCAACTGCGATTTTCTCGAAACACGTCAGGTGGCTCATACGACTTAATCAAAACAAACTCTAGAATTATTCTAAATTTTAACGATATGATATTTTCGACCAATAAAAATAACGTCGGATAATTTAACTTTTATGTTTTAATCCATTTATTCAAATATTTCTGTTCGCAGCTGGATTAGCAAACAGAATGATTGATTTTTCATTAATTGGTACTGTACACATTTAGTTAATTAACAACTAATTTATTTTTTATTTTTTTGTGTCCTCAAAATTGAGCTGAGAAATTTTATTAAAAACGTGTGAATGAAAATTGAATGAGGACCCGAATGTTTCCTTTGCTTCCTCAGCGTATAAGGGTATATATGGACGATAGTATTGGCGAAAAATTGGCCTCAGCCATAACCTCAAACTTTGATTTGCTGGCGGCCTCACCAGTGATGCTAGGTGCGTTACTGAAATCAGAATTTGTTTGTTTTAATTATAATATTTCTGAATTGCTCAAATTTTTTAATTATCAACAACAAAACGTTTGAATTTATTAAAGGAAGTCCCTAAATGGATGAAGGGTAAGCCATCTTTTTCTAATGAATTTTTAAGGTGAATTTAAACATCAGAAAGATATTCTCATGTACTGCTTGGTAGATTAAAAAAATGTTGTTTCTAACTTCTAAACGAATGTGAAATCATTCACTGTTACAAAAAAAAGGTGGTGGTCGTGTAAAACTGTCAATATAGGTCGATTCACGCACTGCCTGGCCTCACTGGTTTTGACATTTCGCGATTCCTGTTTTGATTCCTTATTTTCCAATTCTGCACGCTGAGGAAACAAAGCAAACATTTGGGTCCTCATTCAATTCTCAATCACACGTTTTTAGCAAAAGTTTTCAGCTCAATTTTGGGATAAAAATAAACTTAAAAAGAAAATTAGATGTTTCAAGTATCAAATAATGAAAATTCAATCACACTGACTGGACACTCGATTTCGATTTTTGGCGCTGCTCGAAAATTAACGAGAATGTCGATACCAATAAAATTTTCATGCTCGAATTGCTGCCGCGTAATGTCGACGATGGGAGGCTTCTAGCCAAAAACTGAGAAGAATTTTTTTTTTTTTGTAACATCTTTATTTGAAACGGCTCATACCTTTAGGCTTTAAGGAGCCAAACTCGTTTTGTTTGTTTACAATTGTGTGCTTAAATCTAGTTCATCACTTTTTATTAGAATAGAAAAGAAAATAGATAGGGAAATATGAAGATAAAAAGAATTATAGACGAAGATCAATAGCTTTTAGGAAAAGGTATATTTCGAACATGTAGTCCAAGTCTATCACGGCCAGCACATCTCTCACTGGAACATAGGGTGGTTTTCCTCGGGCCCGAAGGGAGTCTATGAAATTCGTTCTAGCGACAAGATGGACCTCACACGACCAAACAATATGCTCGATGTCATGGTAACCTTGGCCGCAACCACACAAATTGCTGCCAGCAATGTCAAAACGATAGAGTACCGCGTCTAAGGAATAATGATTGGACATGAGACGGGAAAATATACGAATAAAATCCCGACTCAGGTTCAATCTATTAAACCAGGGTTTAAGGCTTACCTTTGGGATAATCGAGTGGAGCCACCGACCCAACTCATCCTCGTCCCATTTGCGCTGCCAGTTGACAAGAGAGTTTCTTCGAACCAAATAGTAAAATTCGTTGAAGACGATTTCACGTGGATACGTGTCGCCTTCCATCGCCCCCACCTTTGCCAGAGAGTCTGCCTTCTCATTGCCCACTATTGAGCAATGGGAGGGAACCCAAACAAAGGTGATGGTAAAGCGACGTTTTGATAAAGCACTCAAACTATTCCGTATCTTCTCGAGGAAGTACGGCGAGTGCTTTCCCGGTTTTATTGAATGGATTGCTTCAACAGAGCTCAGACTATCCGTTACAACATAGTAGTGTCCAACTGGCCGTGAAGTGACACTGTCTAAAGCCCAGTGAATAGCTGCTAACTCCGCTACATATACAGAGCATGGTGACTGGAGACTGTGAGAGGCGCTAGATATTTCGTTGAATACTCCAAATCCTGTTGTTTCCTCTATAAGTGATCCATCGGTAAAGTACATTTTATCAGCATCGACGTGTCTATATTTAGCTTCGAAAATTCTTGGAATCAGTAGAGGGCGATGCGAGACCGGGATTCCACGAATTTCCTGCTGCATAGACAAATCAAACTGGACAGAAGAATGATCGTAGTCTGGGCTACAAACACGAGTTGGAGAATATGAAGAAGGGTTTACCTGCATTGACATGAGGACATGGTATATAGACATAAATCTAGTTTGAAGATTTTGCTCAAGTAACCTTTCGAAATTCACAATCACCAATGGGTTCATGACCTCACACCTGATGAGGAACCGGAGTGATAGTAAATTGAATCGATCTTTAAGAGGGAGTATTCCCGCCAAAACTTCAAGACTCATGTTATGTGTTGAAGGCATACAGCCCAGAGCGATGCGGAGACAACGGTACTGGATACGCTCGAGCTTGATGAGGTGAGATTTGGCAGCTGACTGGAAACAGAAGCTACCATATTCCATCACTGAGAGAATCGTTGTTCGATACAATTTCAAAAGATCTTCTGGATGGGCTCCCCACCAGGTGCCAGTGATTGATCGGAGAAAATTGATTCTTTGTTGGCATTTTCCTTTCAGATACTCAATATGGGCCCTCCAGGTACACTTGGAATCAAACCAAACCCCAAGATACTTAAAACACCTCGATTGAGTGATCGTTCTGCCTAGGAGTTGAAGCTTAGGTTGAGCAGGTCTATGTTTCTTAGAGAAAACAACCATTTCCGTTTTCTGAGGGGAAAACTCAATCCCAAGCCCCAAAGCCCAGGAAGACAATCTGTCTAAAGTATCTTGTAAAGGTCTGTGCAGATGAGACTCAGAAGATCCTGTGATAGACACCACGCCGTCATCTGCAAGTTGTCTTAGAGTGCAGCCTTCAGAGAGACAACTGTCGATGTCACTTACGTAAAAGTTGTACAAAAGTGGACTCAAACATGAACCCTGAGGGAGGCCCATATAAGAGGTTCTTCTAACTGCAATATCTCCGTGAGCAAAGTTCAGATGTTTCTCACAAAGCAAGCTGTATAAGATGTTATTCAATAGAGGAGGCAGACCCCGGGAGTGCAACTTGTCTGACAACACCTCTATTGAGACTGCATCAAAAGTTCCCTTTATGTCTAGAAACACTGAAGACATTTGCTCACGTTTTGCGTACGCCATTTGTATCTCTGAGGACAGCAAAGCAAGACAATCGTTTGTCCCTTTGCCCCTTCGAAACCCAAATTGAGTATCTGAAAGGAGGCCATTTGTTTCTACCCATTTATCCAAACGAAACAAAATCATTTTCTCCATCAATTTGCGTATACAAGACAGCATCGCTATTGGACGGTACGAATTCGGATCGGACGCTGGTTTTCCGGGCTTTTGGATAGCAATGACTTTCACTTGTCTCCACTCTTGGGGAACAATGTTGTGCTCCAAGAATTGATTAAATAAATTTAACAAGCGAAATTTGGCGACATCTGGAAGGTTTTTCAACAAGTTAAACTTAATTTTGTCAATTCCCGGGGCTGAATTGTTGCAAGAGAGGAGGGCAAGTGAGAATTCGACCATCGAAAAGCTGGAATCCAGATCGCACCTGTCTAGGGACACATTCCGGACAATTTTTTGGTTCGGTGTGGAATCGGGACAGACTTTCCGTGCAAAGTTGAATATCCATCTATGTGAATGTTCCTCACTTTCATTTGTTGAAGATCGATTACGCATGTTTCGTGCTACTCTCCACAAAGTACTCAAGGACGTTTCTCGTGATAAACCCTCCACGAATGTACGCCAATGTGCTAGTTTTTTTCCCTTTAATCAATTTTTTGAATTGATTTTCAAGGGACACGTATGTTTGAAAACGATCGAGAGTTCCATGTGTTCTAAAATCTTTGAATGCTTTTGACTTGTCATTATACAGCTTGGAACACTGATTGTCCCACCATGGACTAGGAAGCCTTCGACGTACAGATGAATCTGGGATGGGTTTCGTTTGAGCACAAACTGCACTATCATATATCAAACATGCTAGAAAATTATACTCTTCCAAAGGAGGTAGAACATTCATAGAATTGATGGTTGTTGTAATCGTGTCCGCATATTTTTTCCAGTCGATGTGTCTTGTAAGGTCATATGCCATATTTGTTTGATTTGAAGTGCTGGCCCCATTGGTGATTGTAATTTTGATTGGCAAGTGGTCACTACCATTGGGATCAGGGATTACCTTCCACTGGCAATCCAATGATAGTGAATTTGAGCAGAGTGAGAGGTCAATTGCACTTGGTCTTGCAGGAGGTTTAGGTACTCGTGTTTTTTCACCCGTGTTCAAAATTGTTAAATTGAAACTGTCACAAATGTCATAGATAAGAGTAGAACGACTATCGTCAATTTGTTCTCCCCAGACAGTTCCATGTGAATTGAAGTCACCCAGGATCAACCTTGGCTCAGGGAGCACTGAGCACAGGTCCTCTAGGTGACTTCGGTCCACTGCAACTCTATGAGGCCAGTACAAACTGACAACGCATAAATTCTTACCTCTTATAGTTGTATGACATGCAACAGCTTCAATTCCTCCTGATAAAGGGAGGTGGATTCTATAAAAGGAGTGGCGCTTATTGATCCCCAAAAGCACCCCTCCATAAGAATCGTTGCGATCCAGACGGATAATGTTAAAATCGTGGAAGGAGATGTTTGATTCAGAAGAAAGCCATGTTTCAGAAAGGGCAAAAATATCGCAACTAGTTTCATGAAGAAGAAATTTGAACGGATCCAGTTTAGGGATAATACTACGACAATTCCACTGTAACACAGTGATATCTCCGACCTCTCGGCTTAAATTAGCCATCGAGAGAGATAAACACTGAAAGAAGGGGCCAAGTTTGCATCAATTGCTTCAAAAATGTCTTTACTACATGTAGCATTGATGTTACAATGCCCCTAATTGATTCTGATGCGTTGAAAAACGTGAAAACTCCATTTAAAATATCAGACAACTTGAACAGTCCCGATTGAACAGATGGGTCTGACAAAACTTCATTAGACTTTGGGATCTTTGAAGTCTCCGGTACTTGTGGTGCATTCTGGGGTACAAACTTCATGGGGAATCCGGGAGGGACAAGCTTTTCTTTCCCAGAAGTTGTCGGTTTTTGTGTGGCGTCAATTCGGGAGCTGAATGTAGGAACCTTTTTCGGAACTCTCGGGGTCTTAGGAGCAGGTTTTGCTCGTTTCCGGGAGTTAGCAACAAAAATTACTGGGTGATCTTGATCAGTGGAGTCTGTGTCATCATTGTCCACTGGCAGCACTGAAAAAATGTTAGAGGACTGAGGTTGGATCGGGGGCGCCGCGCCCTTTAAAATCGCGGCATAAGACCGCTTCGACCGTTCTTTTAAAGAGCGCTTTTGACTATCCCAGCGACTCTTGTATGCCTCGCACGAAGAGATTTCATGGGGTGAGCCCCCGCAATAGACACATTTCTGCTCTATTGCTGAGCACGCTCCTTCCCCATGATTCTCTCCGCATTGGGGACAACGTTGCTTATTGCAACAGTGTGACGCTGTGTGCCCCAACTTAATGCAATTTTTGCATTCCATGGGTCGAGGCACAAAGAGCCGCACAGGCAGTCTTAAAATTCCGTCAATCAAGACGTAGTGAGGGAGGGCGGTACCCGCAAAGGTCACACGAAATGAATCTGAAGGCGAGTACACTTTAACTCCATTTACGACGTTGGCAGTTCTGAGTTGACGGCAATCCAAGATTTCGACCGAAGTCGAATCAAGGCTCTTGAACTTGCCAACGCCGTTGGATGTCACGTACTCTTCTTTCAGACTCATTTCCGTGATTACACCCTCGATCTCTACGTCTCGAGAAGGAATGTAAACATGGTACTCTAAATTTATGAAATTGCTGACAGCAATTTCATTGGCAGCTTTTCGGTTGGCCACTAACACGCGCAACTTGTTTGGTCGCACCTTTGTTACATTGGTCACGGCGGTCCACCTCGCCAGATCTTTTGTGATCTGCACCACATTTAACTGTTTTCCGTTTTTTTGGGCCGGATAAAAACCACCCATGGACCAGTGAAACCTGTGCCTTCCGTATAGGCTCGGAGTCGAGTTGCTCTACTACCAACTGAGGATGATTCCGAATCCTCATCCATCCAAGAATGAGGAGCATCTGAAGGACCAGCAGCAGCCGAATCCTCCAGATGCTCCTCATTCTCGTAGGTGACACTCTCATCATCCCCAGTTGGTGGGTTTAACCCCCCGCCTTCGCTCATATTTTATAGCGGAGACACAAGTGTCTTCCGTTTTAAAATATGAGCGAAGCAATCAATTATCGATAAATACAAAAAAAGAGAAATAATAATAGAGAAGAAACAGTGAAAAAAGATGAAAAAAAGAACTCACTATTTTTAAGCACTTTTGACACTGTATTTTTTTTCAAGTGTCCGTTGATTGCTCCAACCACGTGGTCTCCTCCAAGATGGCGATTGATAACGATGGCGATTGATGACGAGAAAATCAGCAATCATACGGTCCTACGTTCACTTCGTCCTGAGTCCTCCTCGTTACGGTGGGCAGAACGGTACCCCGAGTCGATGCCCCGACGGTGTCCCAATCCCGGATTTGTAGGGCGATGATGGTTATGGCCTTGAAAGACGTTGATGGCGACAAAAACTAACGGTTGCTGCCGATCAATTTGTTGATTGCAGACCTGTGGCAATCGTCCGTGGAGGCGAAATCCGGCAATTGATGACCGAATCCGCAACCAAAACTTCACTTCACTTAAAAACTCACTCCGAACTCGCAAAAACCACTCCGAGTAACAGTGAGCGAAAACGCGTCTTTACTGGCCGAACGACTCAACTCGAATGAGAGAAGAATTTTGTTCTAAGTCTTATGTCAGTGTGATTAGTGGTCAAACTATCTGACATTATTTTTATTCCTCGAAAATATCATATCGTACAAATTTATAACACTGCAGACTTTACATTCGGAATGTTTATTGGAGAATTTTCACTCTGTTGTGGTATGAGCCTACTTGGTTGAATGATTCAACTGAATCAAAGCAATCGAAAGATTCCTTTTAATTCAACCACGGTAACCACCGTGGCTGAATTAAAAGGAATCTTTCGATTGCTTTGATTCAGTGGAGAATTTTCCTATACA
This sequence comes from Uranotaenia lowii, assembly GCF_029784155.1. Lineage (NCBI taxonomy): Eukaryota > Metazoa > Arthropoda > Insecta > Diptera > Culicidae > Uranotaenia > Uranotaenia lowii. The sequence continues at coordinate 249,255,153 of NC_073692.1, read as the reverse complement.
CCTAGGTTTTTTTTACACGGTTTTTTTTTACGCGGTTTTTTTTACACGGCTTTTTTTACACGGTTTTCGGGAATTAACACGGTTTTTTTTTACACGGTTTTCGCGAATTAACACGGTTTTTGAGAGAAAATATTCTAAGTCCTTTTCAAAGGAAAACACTTAGAATCTTTTTGAAGTTGGGAAAATCTTATCTCTTCCCGAGCAGACTTTGATGCCAAAATTGATAGTAAACTGAGACCTTAATAAGCTGTAAAGAGCAAAACGAGAGCATCATATGCTGTAAAGTTTTTCAGAAGAGCAAAATAAGGCATCAATAAGGTTTCAAAAATTTCCACTTGATAGCAAGTAGACAGCAAAATAAGCTATTAATAGCAAACTGTTAGCATAATCAGGTGTAGTTTGTGATACGATAGCAAAACTTGACATCATTAAGGTATCCCAGAAAAAATTATAAACGTATTTTTTCTTAAATTAAAATTTGATATTCTTGCAATCATGGATTTAATATAAAAAAAACATTAAATCATTAATTTGAATAATTTGTAAAGATAATATAACACATCAGCGTGGCAGCCAAACGGGTTTTTAATCCAATTTTAATGCATTTGACATAAAGCCACCAATTCCCCAATTTACCTTTAGTTGATTTTCGTTTCGTTGAAAATCGAAACTTTGAGACATCAATAAAATCGATTTAATGTCATGGACTGATGATCGTACTTATGATGGTTATCCACCATGAGTGTACGGATTCACTGCAGTTTCTGCCTAAGTATGTGCTCACATGCATTCTTTAGATTATTAAGTTCGAAAAATCTTCAATGCAACTGGTACACCATACCCGGACCCCATGGCTTCGTATGAACTGATATGGAGTGAATGTATTGTGTTAATGTAGGTATATTTTGGAAGAACGAGTCAATCAGGTGGGCTAGTTTACCAACACGTTTTTCGGCATCCGTGTATATACCTGGCCAGCTGGCAACTGATTGAACATTTTTATTATATAGTCAGTTATATGAGGAAATACGTATTACCTGTCGGCCTGATGATCGTACTACGACAAAAATATTAGCAAGAATAAGAACTGTTAAATTTTTGTTTTTGAAATTTTTCATTAAAGATTTGTTGAAATGTTCTATCTTATTGTTCAAAAACATGTTCAATTTAAAAGCTAAATATGTACCTTCTTAAATGATTTTTTTGTGCTTCAATATTAAAAAAGAGTAAGTTCGTGAAAAGCTAAATGAAATTGAAAAAAAACTTTAAAAGCCAATTGCGAAGTTTGATGCAATTTTTAAATCTAACGCTCACAGATTGTAAAGAGCCTCAAACATTAGCCGATTCAATTTTGAGTTATGTTTTTCAACTTTACGATTAATTTACATAACATCACCAATTACGCACTACTTCAAATTGTATTTAAATCCAAACTTGTACTTTTAAAACTATGCTCCGGTTAAATAAAAACAAGCGTGTACGATTTTATAAACAACAACAATTCGTACATCACTTTTTGTTGATCGACTTGCGTGTCGGAAATTTCCTTTTTGATTCTCAAGTGTAAGGTACCAAAAAACAGAGCTGTAGCGGCGGAACAATAAAACTATTCTGGACACTGGATAGAAAACATCAGATGCTGGATTCTCGCGTATACAGCTTTCATTACAGCTGCTGGATCCAAAGTAAAGGCCATTAGTGGTAAGGTGAGTATGCAAAACCTTTTTTATGTAGTATGATGTTCCATGGATTTATTTCTAGATTTAACTAAAAATAATGAAAGGCTGATGGGAACCGCATTCAGAAGCTGGAAAATCGGTTTCGTCATAAGTGCTTCCGTTCATGAAGAACAATCCAGCTGCTGAAAGTGCCACTGCTGTTGTACATTCCCCGGGCGGATTAAGAAATTGTTCCTTAAAAGAAAGGTCGTGTGAACGTAGATACCAGGCAGCCCACCCTCCACATAGTTCGGAACTTTTCGGGCAGAAACAAAGCTGACAATTAGGTATGAGGATCCAATCGAACAGATTGAACTCCTTCCTAGGTCGAAACCATCCTGCATCTGCAAAACGGAACTAGGATGACGGACAGCCCCGAAATTTATCAATGTAATACATTGACAGCGAATTCCGAATCGTAATCTGGCCCCACAGATTGAAACAAAATCTGTAGATCGACACTTTGTTATTTTCAAGCATATATTAAGGTAAGTTGAAGAATTTTAAATTAAATTGAATTCACTTTAAGACGACGGGATTTAAGATGCTGTGCGTTTTTTGAGTATGGATTTTTACAAACATCAAACTAGGCTGTAAATCGCATGACTTTTGTCATTCACATTTACACGCACTTGGTAAAACAACTCAGAAATTTAAGGTGCCAAATGTTTTCCTCATCTTTTCCTTCTGAACCGATTCGTTAATTGTTATCAAATAATGTTCTTGAATTCAATAATTGCTATTTTATATAACTTTAGGCGTTTACGGAAATGTTCTGAAAGCAAATTTTTGTTGCGAGTCATTACGTTTGATATATAAAGTATGACATATAAGACAGTTGATCGAACGTTTTTCGGAGTTAAGGACAAGTCTTCATAACAGTCAAATAAACCACAAGACTTTACAATATGGAACGATAGGTCCGAGCCAAAAGAGAGAAGAGAGAAAAAAAAGGACAAGTCTTGTTGCTTTATTCAAATATATTCTACTTCACCCCTACTAGCTACCAGATTCAACTTTCAGATTTCAAATATGAGGCGCCGATTCCGATTTCACATTAATTAATTTTCACTTGCCATGCTTCACTTGCCATTAGCGACCATTCAAATATTAATTAACACAATTTCCGGTCATTTTCAAACACCTTCCAAATTTGTTTTAAATCGTATTGCAACTTACTTTGTGTACATTGAGGGTTTATTCACACACCATAAATTTTAAAATTTATAGCTACATAAATATACTTCTACCTAGTAATTTATAGAAATCAATGCTGAATTCCCAGAATAAGTGCTCAACTCGTTGCATAAGAAAAGGCGATTTTTCTAGACATGAACAGTATGAACAATCAGATATAGGGTAACGGACTTATTTTTGATCACCTTATTTGGCTCCCTTATGAAGCAACAAATCATTAAAAATTTCAACAAATATAGTTGAAGCTCGGGCACTTAATATATCGAACTAAATTTTTTCATGATTCTTTATAAGAGCGCTAGACAGAGTGTTCCAACATAAGTTCGTTACCCGAATAGATTGTTCATGTCTCCAAAAATCGCCTTTTCTTAAGCAACGGGTTGAGCACTTATTCTGGGAATTTAGCATCGGCTTTTACAATGTTCTAGGCAGAAGTTTATTCTGCCTTTATTATTATTGTTCATTCAACGAATAAACTCGACAGATTCGGTTATTTTAAACGCCTCATGTTCGTCCCTCCTGTCTGTTTTCCATACAGAAACTCCGTAAAGATGTGTTTCTTGATTCGCTGTTTCTACATATGTACCTATTAATTTTAATCGAAAATTTTGGGAGTTGGGTCAAGTTCACCCCTACAACCTAATAGATCAAAATTTTAGTTTCAAATATGAGATGTAGATTCTGATTTCACATACTCATGGTCTGGTTTTAATATTTAATTTTTAGTTTAGGTTTTAGTTTTTATCAAGAATTAATTTTCAGATACTAAAGTTCCAATTTAACATTCATATTTGCTCATGACTCAAAATTCAGGCGCTTGGGATCAGAGGGGTGCAAGTGCCTAAATGATAGTTTCGAGAAAACGCGCTTCAAAGTTATGAAGGTGCTCGAGTTTTCATATATTTTTAGAATTCGAGCAGTCTAATTAAATCAAACAACTGATAAAAAAATTATAAAAAATCGTAGTTTTGCACCGGATGATGTACATTGAAACATGAGGAATCATTAGGTATACTTAATTCAAAATTGATGATTTTGGCACTTGCACCTCTCTGATCTTGAGGGCTTCAATTCACCTTTCAGATCAGCGTTAATTTTTTTTACAACTTCTATTCGAGTGTCTAATAAATCACGTTTTGTCACGTTGATTGATTCTCAGAATAAGCTCTTCTGGTTAGAGTTATAATTTACATGCACATTTTAAACGTGGACTATACTCAGATATTTAAAATAACCAATGTTTCTTCTTCTTCTTTATATAAGCAGATTCGCTTCCTAGTAACAAATTATGTTCTATAATTGCATCATTTTGTTTTGTAGTATAACTCCAGGCGTTTAATCTTCGGCGAATCAGCGTTTTGTTTCGATTTTTTTTTCATTCCTCTTCTAATCAACTAAATACAAACTAAATTATGGAAACATTGAAAAATTTAACTAAATTTTGCTATCACGCTTTAAGGGTTAAATTTCCTTTTATTTTGGTAGATTTAAGGTAGTACAAAACGCAAAAATTAAAAAAAAAAATTCAAACGCGGAAAGCAAAGTAATGCCATATTTTGCTTGTAATGAAACCTTATTTACACCTCGTTATGCTGTCGTTTTTGTGAAAGTTTTGAAAGCATAATGATGTCAAATTTTGCTTTTATTGAAAAATATGCGATGCCTAATATTGGCATCATTCTGCTCTCCAAGCTCTCGGAAAACGAGGTGTAGTTTGGGTCTCAGTTTTAGCAAAATTTGGTATCACTTTGCTAACCAAGTATGAAAATTTGTGCTCTCATTTTTGCTGTGTACCACCTTATGTCAAGCAAAATGAGAGCAAACTGGGCTCTCAGGGCGTGATAGCAAAATTTGCTATAATTTTGCCATAAAAGTCTGCTCGGGTTAGACTAAGAACATGATACTCGAGACCTAAGACCTGGGACCTGAGACCTGAGACCTGGGACTTGAGACCTGAGACCTGAGACCTGAGACCTGAGACATGAGACATAAGACATGAGACCTGAGACATGAAACATTAGAAATTAGACATGAGACCTGAGACCTGGAAGCTGAGACAAGGGATATTAGACTTGAGACCTCAGCATGAGACATGAGACATGAGACCTGAGATCTGAGACCTGAGGCATGAGACAAGAGCCATGAAACATGAGACTTTAGACCTGAGACATGGGACATGAGACATGAGGCATGAGACATAAGACATGAGACCTGAGGCAAGAGACAAGAGCCATGAAACATGAGACCTGAGACCTGAGACATGAGACTTTGGACCTGCGACCGGAGACAAGCTACTAGAATTAGTTCCGCGAGAAACAAATTTAGCCCCGATTTCTACATGCGACCCCTCTAATGAAAGGTTTTGACTTGTAGATGACGAAAAATAGTGTCGCGACTTCGCTAGTACAAGCTACTAGTGTTAGTACCGCGAGAAACTAGTAAAACTCCGATTTATGCTTGCGACCCCTCTAATGAAAGGGTTTGACTTGTAGATGACGAAAAACATTGTCGCGACTTCGCTAGTACAAGCTACTAGGATTAGTACCGCGAGAAATCAGTTAAGCTCCGATTTCAACTTGCGACCCCTCTAGTAAAAGGGTTTGACTTGTAGATGACGAAAAATAGTTTCGCGACTTCGCTAGTACAAGCTACTAGGATTAGTACCGCGAGGAATTAGTTAAGCTCCGATTTCAACTTGCGACCCCTCTAGTAGAAGGGTTTGACTTGTAGATGACGAAAAATATTGTCGCGACTTCGCTAGTACAAGCTACTAGTGTTAGTATCGCGAGAAACTAGTTAAGCTCCGATTCATACTTGCGACCCTTCTAATGAAAGGGTTTGACTTGTAGGTGACGAAAAACAATGTCGCAACTTCGATAGTACAAGCTACTAGGGTTAGTACCTCGAGAAATCCGTTAAGCTCCGATTTAAACTTGCGACCCCTCTAGTAAAAGGGTTTGACTTGTAGATGACGAAAAATAGTTTCGCGACTTCGCTAGTACAAGCTACTAGTGTTAGTACCACGAGATATAAATTTAGCTCCGATTTCAACTTTCGACCGGTCAAATGAAAGGGTTTGACTTGTAGGTAACGAAAAATAGTGTCGTGACTTCGCTAGTACAAGCTACTAGTGTTAGTACCACGAGAAATTAGTTTAGCTCCGATTTCAACTTTCGACCGGTCAAATGAAAGATAATCATACCGTTTGTACAAAAAAGTTTTAAAGTTGATTGCACATAAAATTGAGGTCGTCAGAAAAATTATTGGTTCCACCAGTTGTGATGTATTTGTAATGTCGTAATGCATGAAGCACCAATTGCAGTAGTGTTTGGCTTTGTTCGAATTAAATTTTATATTTTTTGAACCATAAATGTTTTTATAGAAAAAGCATGACGAAGCTTCTGCTTGCGCGTTTTGATTTATTTTGCCAGTTATTAAAACAAAACGTGATACAAAATATAAAAAATACACTTTAAATACTATTCAATTCCCCGGATTCTCAAGATTACCCCCTGTAACCAATATCATCAAGAAGTCAATCCCTTTCACTAGAGGGGTCGCAAGTCTAAATCGGAGTTTAACTAATTTCTCGCGGTACTAATCCTAGTAGCTTGTACTAGCGAACTCGCGATACTATTTTTCGTTACCTACAAGTCAAACCCTTTCACTTGATCGGTCGAAAGTTGAAATCGGAGCTAAACTAATTTTTCGCGGTACTAACACTAGTAGCTTGGACTAGCGATTTCGCGACACTGTTTTTCGTCACCTACAAGTCAAACCCTTTCACTAGAGGGGTAGCAAGTTGAAATCGGAGCTTAATTAATTTCTCGCGGTACTAACACTAGTAGCTTGTACTAGCGAAGTCGCGAAACTATTTTCGTCAACTATAAGTCAAACCCTTTCACTTGACTGGTCGAAAGTTGAAATTGGAGCTAAACTAATTTCTCGCGGTACTAACACTAGTAGCTTGGACTAGCGATTTCGCGACATTGTTTTTCGTCACCTACAAGTCAAACCCTTTCACTAGAGGGGTCGCAAGTCTAAATCGGAGCTTAACTAATTTCACGCGGTACTAACACTAGTAGCTTGGACTAGCGATTTCGCGACACTGTTTTTCGTCACCTACAAGTCAAACCCTTTCACTAGAGGGGTCGCAAGTCTAAATCGGAGCTTAACTAATTTCTCGCGGTACTAACACTAGTAGCTTGGACTAGCGATTTCGCGACACTGTTTTTCGTCACCTACAAGTCAAACCCTTTCACTAGAGGGGTCGCAAGTCTAAATCGGAGCTTAACTAATTTCACGCGGTACTAACACTAGTAGCTTGTACTAGCGAAGTCGCGAAACTATTTTTCGTCAACTATAAGTCAAACCCTTTCACTTGACTGGTCGAAAGTTGAAATTGGAGCTAAACAAATTTCTCGCGGTACTAACACTAGTAGCTTGGACTAGCGATTTCGCGACATTGTTTTTCGTCACCTACAAGTCAAACCCTTTCACTAGAGGGGTCGCAAGTTGTAATCGAAGCTTATATAATTTTTCGCGGTAATAACACTAGTAGCTTGTCTCAGGTCTAAAGTCTCATGTCTCAGTTCTAATCTTTTATGGCTCTTGTCTCATACCTCAGGTTTCATGTCTTATGTCTCATGTCTCATGTCTCAGGTCTCAGGTCTCATATCTCATGTCTCATGCCTCTTGTCTCATGTCTTATGTCTCAGGTCTCAGGTCTCAGGTGTCATGTCTTAAGTCTCAAGTCTCATGTCTCAGGTCTCATGTCCCATGTCTCAGGTCTCAGGTCTCGTGTTTTATGTCTTAGGTTTCTAGTCTCAGGTCTCAGGTCTAATGTCCCATGTCTTTGGTCTCATTCTTCAAGTCTCAGGTTTCAGGTCTTAAGTGTCAGAACTTCAAAGCTGCAGAATTCGAATGGTCTTTTTTTACACGGTTTTCGGGAATTAACACGGTTTTTTTTTACACGGTTTTCGGGAATTAGCACGGTTTTTTTTTGCACGGTTTTCGGGAATTAACACGGTTTTTTTTTACACGGTTTTTTTTACGCGGTACGTATATCAGTGTAAAAAAAACCTTACTGTATTGGATTCTTCTGTCAACGAATTTTGTTGTCGTACAAGTATGTGCATTTGTTCACAGCGTCCAGTAAAAATAACACATGAAGCTTCCGGACAATCGATTCGAAACATTCGAATTCCTTAGATGTTTCCACATTTGGACATTCGATAGGGTTTTATGTTTCAAGTAGACGCGCTTTCCTAGAATATTCAATGTAAACTGGGTTGGTCCAGAATAAATGTGTTGAAGAAGGGTTTTGAAAACATGTTGAAACATTCTAATAAACAAACCTTCTTTTCGAAATTTTTACGAATTTTCAACTTTCTGTTCATTTCCAAAAAGATAAACATGAGAAACCAAAAAATGCGCTAAATTTAATTAACAAAATAGAACTTGGTTTTTTGCTATCCCTTAACTGAGTTTTAAGTTAAATTTCTTGACCGTGCAGCTACACGAAAAATTTCGCCGCACCCCACACAGCAAAAAAATTCTAAAAGTACACGGAATCTAAAAAACGAGTGATCTATTTTTTCTTGAGTATAATTGCAAAAAGATGTAATTTTAAACTCTTTTTGATGTAATATTAGACTTTTTTCAAAAATAGGATAGAAATAAACTGTTTTGATGTTATTTTACATTGCGTCATGCAAAAATCAACCGGTCAATGAAATTTATGTCACAAACAGTGTAAAGTTAGATCTGTTTGATTTAAAATTGAATGTAAACAAAGTAAACAAGTCGAAAAATTATTCGGAAACGAGTCGATCAAAGGCGTAGCTACCTACAGCAGCACTTCTAGAGTCTTTTAAAGTCGTAAGTATACGTGAAATGAAGAATACGGTTGAAACTGACTAGTTTTTTCTCCATTACAGCAAGGTCAGATTTTTTCGCAGAGGCTGATATCCGGACAGCTATTATCCGGAGAAACTTTTGTCAGATCAATTCAAGTGTCCAAGTGCTAAGCGAAAGATCATGATTTTCCGGAACCATTCGAGGATACTGATGACGCTGAACTGCAGTAAAAACATCCCCGTGCTGGGAATTCTGATGCAACAACAATTCCAGCTTGACGCTTTCCGTGATGGTGTTTTAATTTTCAGTTATGTAAATAAATGTGAATTAAAAATAATACATATGGGTGTATTCATTCAAAGACAAAAGCAAAAACCTGAATATTTAGCAAAAATATCCATATTTACGATAATAAATTTAAAAATTTACATCCCTGTGTATTTTTAAACGACGGCTTCTGTGATCCGATCTCGTGCATTGATTTCGATCTAAATTTACACGCCTCAAAAATTACATCCTGGAAAAAAATAAACCGTGATAGAATTTTACATCGAAATCGATGTTCCGTTTTCGTGCATCGTTTTCAATCTAAATTTACACGAATTTTTCTTGCTGTGCATTTCTCGTTCGTAAAATTTTGTAAACAGGACGCGCGAACTGTCACCACAAAAGGGAACATACACTCAGAATAAAAACAACCCAAAATTAAGAACGCCCGGGCATCAAAACAAAGTTTAGCTGCTGTTCTTATTTTTGGGTTGCTGTCAACACCCCAAAATAAAAGTTCACAGCTTGAACTGACTGCCCCAAAAACTTATCGTTCGGAATTTGTTGCGTTTCTTGTCGCCATGCTGATTTCTTTTGTCAAAAACTTATTTTTTTTCGAATGAAAAAGGAGTGAAAAATTATTGGTAAGCTATAAAACATTGGGTACATTCATTATATTAGTAAATAGTGTAAATAAAAACAATTTATTTTTATTTCCAGCTACATCAGTTGTTGGAATTTGGAAAAGATTGGAGGAAGTTGCAGCAACGGACCAACAAATGGAACGGGGATACCACAGAAATATAAAAGCTATAGGTGAGTGTAGAATAATTTCTTAACTGAAGATTTGTACCATGCAGTTGAATGGACAGTAGATTATTTTCAATATTTAAAATTATCAATTTCATTAACAACTCATTAAATATGACGTACCTTTGTACTCAATCATTAAATTGCACATTAATTCTAATACTTTTCTTCTTCTTTGTTTTACATTCTCATTACAGAGTTCGAAAAAATTCACCTTGGGAATTATAGATAAGACACCATTAAACACTAATTCAAATCATAATAAAAAAAAAACTTGAAACAACGCAATTGTTTTTTATTTTTGAATGAAGATATGTCCATTTTAAATGCTATGAACATCAAATAAATATCGTTTTCTCGTCAGAATGGCTTTCTCGATTTTGGGGTGTGAGAAAGAGCTTGATTCTCAAGTTTGGGAAAACCCCTCCAAACTTATTTTCGTCGGGAGCCAGTTTCATCCGATTTTGCGGCATTACAACTTGGTTTTGGGTTGTAGCCGCTTAGAGTGTACGTCATCGTGAATCGACCCATTGATGATGGTTCGATTCACCGGGAGAGAATGACCAATCGAATTCAGAGTTGTGCAATGTTTCCGTTATCCGGACACGGCAAATACCTAATACCGGAACTATCGGACAACCGCCCACACAGTATACAAACCCAGATTAATTGGGAGGAAACAAATGAACTCCTCTGCTGCTGATGGTAATGACAAACAGCCTGGATGTTCCAGCCAGATGTAGGGATGGCGCACCAGCACTGCCGGGGGAAATACAGCTTGTCACTTCCGTTGCTTAATGGATTCGGCAATTGACGACCGAATGATGCAGGATATAACTGCTTGTGGGAACTCTAAACTTTTTCTTAACTTCTCTGCTCCTACTTTCATAGCAGTCCATATGCATAACGAGCAAGCGAGAAAATCAGCTTTTTCTGTTTTGGAATACACTTTAAAATTCTGACCACAGCTTTCAGCATAAACATAAATCGTTCAATGAATGTGTTCTAGGTTGTCATAATAAATCGTAGGATCTGAAATTTTCAAAATTTGGCAACTGGTAAGGTCTGGAGAACCATTCTTGTTGGTTATGGGACTGTTATGCGAGCATATTCGAGACCTTTTTCAAATCTACTCGCATAACAGTCCCATACAGAATATGGTTTGCTCACCAAGCAACCTTCTAAGACTTAAATTTGATCATTTCTGAACTTGTAAATGTAGTTCGTGAATTCCACATTGTAAGTTGAATCTTATTATGGTTTTTAGTTGTTTCTCATAGTTTTTCTCACAGGAAGACCATCTTTCCTTTATTTTAGCCTGCCTTTCAAAAATTATAGTTAAATTTACTATGTAGTGTGCCTGATTCGACATCAAGTGAGTTGAATGTTGTTTAAATGACTTAAAGCAATAAATCAAAGGTCATTTCACCAAAAGATACATAGTAAGGGCGGTCCCAACGGTAGATGCAAAACACGGTTTTCGACCACGCTAAAACATTTCGGCTGGCACCGGTGGCGTAAATTGCTGTTTTAGCACAGTTATCGATTTCAAAATTCCCAACAGTTATACGCCTTTGTTCCAAATTCATGCAAATTTGGAACAGGATTTCAAAATATACGACAGACCGATTTAGTTTACGGTGAGAAAATTTTAGCCAACAATGATTTCTTTCACACATGTTTGGGTAACATTGGGTGTGATAATAGTTTCTTTTTGAGATATTATTTGAATGTTTTTTTCGCTTCAACCAGCCTATACGTAACATAAATTGAGAATAGATGTTAATAAAAACCATACCAAGTATAAATAATAGATGTCACATTATTCTCGATTAAATATAATTAAATAAAAAGCTTTTCATTTGGGCTCGACGAATTAGTGAATCTAGTCAGCGTTCTAAAATTTGAAAAAAAAAAACGAAAAGAAAATTTCAATACTTTTTCGATGAGGTAAATTAAATATTTAATTGTTTATGTTTATTGTTTGTTCTATAATTTTTGTTTTATTTGAGATATTGAGAGATTTTTAGTATAGATTGCTCGGAGTTTTCGTCAATAGCAGCATATTTTTCTGTATCCATACATAAATTTACTAAGTGAAACAAGTTTTTGTCAAACAAAAATGTCGACAAATCAAAGGAAAATTTCCTTTGACTTTGGGATAAACATTTCTCATTTCCTTTATCAATGTCAGCAATAACTTGAAAAAAAAAATTGCTTTTTCATTTCATTTTAACAAAACCTTATTCCATTGATTCAAAGCAATTTGATTGAATTAATTGAAGAATTGTTTCAATTGAGCTTTTTTCCTCGTTGTGTAGTCATGTTTGCTTTTAAATTAATGTAATCCTGGTAGAATAGTTGAAATCATTGTTCTGTCAAAAAGAATATTCGTAGAATTAATTTTAAGACAATTAATCGTGAAACTCAAAACTTATGCAATTTTTCTAATAAAATGGGTTTTTCTTCTCAATTATTGAGTGTCTGCAATGAAAGTGTTTCCGTTTTAAATTTGCTCCTACACCGGTGGGGAGTGGGTGTTTTAGCCGATTCTAAAATTTCAAATTGTGCATAAACTGGTATACTTAAAACCAATATTTACGCCTGAACCGTTGGGAGGGCCCTAAGGTAACTACTTCCGTGCATGGTATTTCACATATGGGACTGTTATACGGGTATATTTCATATGGGACAGGCGCTAGCTGATATTTTTTTTCGTTATTTCTAGAACAAAGTCTCTTTTTTTATTAATTTATATTGAAGTCCAATGTTCAAAATGACGAACTGTCAGGCTAGATGAAAAATGATGAAAATTCATATGGGACTGTTTTGCGAGTAGGGGCAGTTCTGCGTGTATAAAGCACCGATATGTAGCGAAACGAAAATACATCCGCACTTGCCAAGCGACTGGGATGGAATCCTTCACGAAATTTGTTGTTTACCATGTCTGACGCAGTCAGTGAATGAAACCAATTTCAAACAAATATTTATAACTTTTCAAACCAAAAAGTATTTCGTTTTAACAAAAAAGCTGTATGAACAGTGACATCTTGGAATTTCTTTCTGTTAAGTATGATTGATAAAGCAATAGTATTTATGAGGCTAATTTGTGTTCTTTTTATTTGACCTATACTATCAATTTGCTATGTGCGATAAAGACATACCAGATGTCAAATATTCATGATGTTTTATATCCACATAGTCAATCGTCCAATTTTGCAACTAGTAATTTAATCTACAGTTGCTGGATCTTCGACGTCTTCTCGCGATATTAATACCTTTTCATTAGCTTCTTCCTGCTTTTTACGTTCGTATTCTCGTACATCTTCAATAGACATCCCATGCCATTCGTCTATCCAAGTGAACGCTTGTCTGTGTCCAAGCAGGAGAACGTCTCTTATACACTGAAATTATTGAACCATTATTTTCTTCCCAGATTTCTTATAGTCAAAAAAATTACTCTTTGTATGAAATCCTCCACTTTAGTTTGGAAACCCCAAACTTCAAAGGAAACTTGTACCAGTTTATATGAACACATGATGGGCTGATCTGTTTGTCTCCAACCTTCAACCAGCGGTCCTCTTCCAGTAACAGATGATTTGAAAAATTTAGGATCCTCTTCCTTTTTATAATGTTTGGCGGTTATTTCATCAAAAGCAATATCAACAAAATCTATGGTCCTTTCCGGTAACTTATCTTCTGGTATATTGAGACACTAAAATACATTAATGTTTACGTCACTAAATTCCTTACATAAATAAAAAAAAAAGCTTACATTTTCTGATGTTCCAGCATTGTCTTCGAATTTGGTTAAAATAGTTATATGTAGCTTTGGTATGAAAGAACACTGGAATATTTTAACATAATACATTTTATATTAGGTTTATATATATATATATAACATCTAATCAACAGGCTCGTAAAAATTTAACCAAGTTACAAGCCTGAGGTTTGCAATATTTGACCTACCGTATATTCTTTGTCAGGAACCGAGAAGAGCGAAAAGAAAATATATTAGAATTTAAATCGAATTAAATTAATTTTTTTTTAATTTACACACAATTTCCATTTTAGGAAAAAAACTCAAAAATAAATGAATCATTGTTTTCTTATATATTTTCTAAATCTAGGCCAGGGCTTCAATGTAGATTGAAATGTAAGATGCGAAAACTGAGTTAATGCTATGAAATAATCATTAAATCTCACTTTCAAGTTTGCGACAACCCGATTACACCGATTAAAAAAATGCAATAACTAAACTTTCGTATCCTTTGTGTGATTTACTATTTCTTCACTCAATGACCTCTTCATGAAAAAAACTATTTTTTTATCGTATTGTTTTTTAGTTAACTATTAGGGGACGTGGGACATGAGGAAACGTGGGCCACTTAGAATATCTTAGATGTGTGTTGAGATAAAAATCTCAATCCAACAGTCATCGCCGTCGCTTTGCGTAAACTATTTTTCTATATGTAGTTGACTTAAATACGCATCATATGCTTCTTTTATTCATAAAGCTTAAGGTGCATTTACAGTTCTTTCGAACGTGAAAATGAAAAAAACTTATATTCTTCAAAAACTCGACTATGCTGCATTTCATGGCTGCGAAACTAGGTGGAATAGATGCGGAATGGTTGAACGATTATTTTTGAACTGATTTCCTTGTTCAAAGCCCTTTAATATTAATTTTATTTCAATTCCCCCGATTTTCACTGCGGAATATTTTTTCCGCGTTCACTGACATTCCGCTCGAAGTGTAAACGCACTGAGCGAACGTGAAAACGGAAAACGAACAAGAGTGGTGAATATAAATTCCGCGTTCATTTTCACGTCCGAATGGCAATGTGCATTCTGAAAAAAATTTCACCGATGACGGAAAAATTTTTGCTTCATAAAAATTAGTTTTTTAATTTGTAAGCACATATGAAGGCATTTAAAGGCTTAAAATACTACAAGTTTGAAATGAAACGCATACGAAATGTTTTTTTTAACTTTAAAACCCGCTTGGACATCATTTAATTGCACCTGTTGGAAGAGTTTCTCGACGAATAAATGTACCTGTTGGAAGAGCTTCTCAACGAATAAATGTAAATGAGGATCATCGAATGGCCAGATTCCATTGAAATAAAAAAATAGATTCCGCTTTGTTCAAATGTGTGTTTCAGAAAAGGTATGGAAATAATTATAAAAATTTACGAAATCATTCAAAAATAATGTGTTTTAAGGAGAACTGAAAAGCAGAAAAATTAACAAACAAAAGAGTACTGATGCATTTTAATTAAAAAAACCTTTTCAATTGTTTCACTAATTAAAAGTAATTTTGAAATTTTCGTTTGTCAATTTTTAATCAAGAACAAAAAATGGCTATCTTGTAGAAGTTATATTCATAACGTCCTTTCAATAAGTTTTTCAAAAGAAACGAATCACTAAAGCTCGTTACTCCTTGATCGATAAATACTTTTTGGGAGTACTTTAAATTCATAAAATTTAATTTAAATTCATTGTATTCAAAGATAAGAACTTTGGGATTATTTGATTAAATCAATCGTTTTCAAAGCTGAATATGTTTTGAAGAAGAACAATATGTTTTTTTGAGAAATTTGAATTTAAATTTGAGCATTGGTTCGACAAGAATCGATCAAAACCTTGGTTGAATGATCTGTCATTTTCCGATCGAAACCAATTTCTACCCGCAGTTGAACAAACCTCTTACTAATTTTGATGATTTGACCGATTTGACATTTCACTGCGGAATATTTTTTCACTGTGGTGAGTTCACGTTCACGTTCGAGTTCGAGTTCACAAGAACTGTAAACCGGGCTTTAAAAATGTAAAAACAAATTACTTACATGATTAATCCCCCGCTAATTGCATCGATGGGGATAGTAAAGTTCATAACAAAAATATGCTTATACGCTTATGATCTTAGTTTTCACACAAACGAAACTAACTTGCAAATTATAGCTTTTCCTATCTGTTAATATTTCTTATTGTTAGGGCGTGAAACAACCTACAACAAAACAGCTGGGCTCACTGCTGGCAGCCTCTCTGTCAGCTGATCGACGCGCCAACCGGCGGGTAGAAAACAACAACAACCAATCACTTTATGTTTTGTTTTGTAAACGTTAAGTCGCGACGTATTATCTCTAATAAATCGTCCTTTTTAATATGTAGTGTTAAGTAACTACGTGTTATTTATTATTTGTATCCGTGCTACCCCAGTTTACAACACTTATGCTAAATGAAGAGTTATGAAAAATATTTTGTCCATCCTTTATAAGGAATTTTGCCGAAACTTTCCCGAGCCAGGTTTTTTGAAACTATTCTATCATACACAACACTCTTTTTTATTTCATCATTTGAAATTACTTTAAAATAAAGAAATGAATTACGAAATTATAGTTTTGGGTAAACTCATAAACTTTGCATGCTTTTTGGTCACTTAGGATTTGGTGGCCCACGATTCTCCACCATTTTTCAAAATCCAAAAAGATGACTTTTTTAAAACAGTCAAAACTTCGGGAAAATAAATTGTTAAAATTTTTATTAAAAATTGCCTTATGATAGGTCCTACGCCGTTTGGCCTAAAGTCATTTGGCATAAAGCCGATTGGCATAACGTCGTTTGGCATAAAAGTCGTTTGAACGCGAAGCGTGAGGAGGCTTCCTCGAAAATTTGATCCATTAAAGGGTGATACGGTCAAAATTTGGTCAATATCAACTTGACGTATTTCTATCAATTTTGCATTTAAAAAACCTGAACACCCCTCATTTTGAAGGTATGTGTGTGTGTAGAATGTTGCTCCTATTTTGATTTTGGAATTCACTCTTCAGTTGTCAAAATGCCGTCCAAGGAAGAAGAGCAGCGAATCAAAGTTTTGCTCGCGGATCGCGAAAATCCGAGCTGCCAAATCAACCGTTACAAATGTAATTAAAGTGTTTGAGGAACCGCCGGTTTGGGGAGAGTTGCCGGTAGTTTCAAGCGAAACTCTAACCTCTCTCTCCGAGATGCCGCAAATAAGCTGGGTGTATCGTCCACAACCGGGCATCTAAAAACGAGCCGGACTATCGACGTACAAGAAGGTAGTGACTCCAAATCGCGATGATAAACAAAATAGAACGGCCAAAGCGCGATCCCGGAGGCTGTACACGACGATGCTGACGAAGTTTGGAAAGGAAGTGGAAAGGTAGTAGATATTTTCAAGCACATGAAACTGTCAAAGTTCGCGAAGAAATATCTGGTTTGGCAAGCCATCTGAAACCTGTGGCTTGAAAAGCAGCATTTGCTTAGCTTCCGGGACTGTCAACCAAGAAATTTACGTGAAAGAGTGTTTGAATAAACGTTTGCTGCCTTTCCTGAAGAAACACGGTTGTTCCGTACTGTTTTGGCCGGATTTGGCATCTTGCCATTACGGTAAAAAGGCCATGGAGTGGTACGCCGCCAACAACGTGCAGGTGGTTCCCAAGGACACGAACCCTCCCAACACGCCAGAGCTCCGCCCAATTGAGAAATACTGGGCTATTGTCAAGCGAAACCTAAAGAAGACCAAAAAACTGCTAAGGACGAGCAGCAGTTCAAGGCAAACTGGCTTTCTGCTGCGAAGAAGGTGGACAAGGTGGCTGTACAAAATCTGATGGCATTTATGAATTTTATACTAATTAAACTTGAAAAAGAAATTTACTTTGATTTTTAAATAAACGATTTCACCGATTCACACGCGTTTTCCCTTGACCAATTTTTGACCGTATCACCCTTTATTTTAGGATGGCCCCGTCTTCCAAAGTTTATTGAAAGCCCTAGGGAGTCCCCGTGTTTCTAGGTTTACCCAAATCTAGGGACAATCCCCTAGCCCATACTTCATTTTAGTTCGAACGCGAATCGTGAAGAGGCTTCCTCGGAATTTTGATCCATCATTTTATGCCAAACGTCCATTATGCCAAACGGCTTTATGCCAAACGAATTTTATGCCAAACGGCGTTATGCCAAATGACGTTATGCCAATCGGTATACAATCCTTATGATATGTTAGAAATGTTAAAAACCATACCATATTTTATCATAACAACAATGTTATGGAGCATAGAAGAACAGTGGCCCAAGATTCCCCACTCTTCCATATTTATAATGTCGTACAAGGGTGTTGTGAGCAGTTGCGATAAGAAAGATTTGGTTCATTTTTTTTCAAATCAATACGTTTTACTTTTTTTGCAACATGAAGCTTTGCCAAAATCAGTTGAACAAATGTGTTGACATTCAAAAAAGTTTAACACATCAAGTAACATTGTGAAGTATGATTACAATCAAGTTCTAATGTGTTTGTTAGGCCGCGTTTCACAAAACTCATTATTCATGTACACTGAGGTTTTTTTTACGCGGTATTCCGTCCCGCGTAAAAAAAACCGCGTAAAAAAAACCGCGTTAATTCGAAAATTCGCGTAAAAAAAAACGCGTTAATTCGAAAATCCGCGTAAAAAAAACCGCGTTAATTCGAAAATCCGCGTAAAAAAAAAAACTCGTTAATTCGAAAATCCACGTAAAAAATCCATTTTAATAAAAAAATTCAAACAAAACAACACGTTACTAAAAAAAACGCGTAAGAACCATGATTATTTAAAAATTTGCGTACAATGATAGTTTATTTTTAAGATAAAAAACAAAATCAATTAGATTAATAGAATAGTAGAATATAGTGAGGCTTATATGACAGTGTGGAATTCAGATCGTCTCATGTCTCATGTCTCAGGTCTCATGTTCCATGTCTCAGGTCTTAGGTTTCATGTCTCAGGTTTCATGTCTCAGGTCTCATGTTCCATGTCCCAGGTCTCAGGTCTCATGTCTCAGGTCTCATGTCTCAGGTCTCAGGTCTCAGGTCTCAGGTCTCATGTCTCAGGTCACATGTCTCATGTCTCAGGTTTCAAGTCTTATGTCTCAGGAAACATGTCTCATGTCTCATGTCTCATGTCTCAGGTCTCATGTCTCATGTCTTAGGTCTCATGTCTCAGGTCTCATGTCTCAGGTCTCATGTCTTAGATCTTATGTCTCATGTCTCAGGTCTCATGTCTCAGGTCTCATGTCTCAGGTCTCATGTCTCAGGTCTCATGTCTCATGTCTTTGGTCTCATGTCTCAGGTCTCATGTCCCAGGTCTCATGTCTTAGGTCTTATGTCTCATGTCTCAGGTCTCATGTCCCAGGTCTCAAGTCTCAGGTCTCATGTCTCGTGTCTCAGATCTTCAGGTCTCAAATCTCAGGTCTCATGTCCCAGGTCTCAGGTCTCAAGTCTCAGGTCTCAGGTCTCAAGTCTCAGGTCTCAGGTCACAGATCTCATGTATCACGTTCTTAGTCTGAGAGCTAAGATTTTCCCAACTACAAAAAGATTCTAAGTGTTTTCCTTTGAAAAAGTCTTAGAATATTTTCTCTGTAAAACCGCGTAAATTCGAAAATCCGCGTGAAAAAAAAACGCGATAATTCGAAAATCCGCGTAAAAAAAACCGTGTAAAAAAACCGCGTAAAAAAAAACCTCAGTGTATACGTATTGATGCATTCATCTTTAAAATTTTATACGTAATATAAACACTTTTAAAGTTAAGTTTGAGTTTCAAAATATCAGAATATTTCTTGTAAAATGATATGAACTTGTTTTTAAACTCATAGAAGTTTTAAAATTTTATACGTAATATACACACTTTTAAAGATAATTTTGAGTTTTAAAGTATCAGAGTATTTTTTTAAATGATATGAACTTGTTTTTTTACTCATAGGAGTTTTAAAACACTATATTCAATAATTTTTAAAAATTAATTTAAGTGCAATTATTGCACTCATCAATAGAAAAAGCCCCTAGATGTAGACTTTTCATGTCTATATAACAGTTGAAGACTCTGCTGGAACTTTCAAATGAGCTGTCAAATCTGGCAAACAATATGCTTCTCTTTCCACCATATGTGAATTTAGGTTAGGGAGACAAAGGCAGACAAAAGCTTGAACTGCTCGATTTTTCGACTGTTATAATGCGTGCAACATTTCATTTATGCACGCATCAATTAGATATTTTGTCGAAAAATCGAACAGTTTGAGCTTTTGTCTTTCTTTGTCTCCCTAGCCTAAATTCACCTATGGTGGAAAGATAAGCATATTGTTCGCCAGATTTGACAGCTCATTTGAAAGCTCCAGCAGAGCCTTCAACTGTTATACAGACATGAAAAGTCTACATCTAGGGGCTTTTTCTATTGATGAGTGCAATAATTGCACTCAAATTATGATTTTAAAAATTATTGAATATAGTGTTTTAAAACTCCTATGAGTAAAAAAACAAGTTCATATCATTTAAAAAAATACTCTGATATTTTAAAACTCAAAATTATCTTTAAAAGTGTGTATATTACGTATAAAATTTTAAAGATGAACGCATCAATACGTATACATGAATAATGAGTTTTGTGAAAACGCAGCCTTAGAAGCCGTAGGTACACTATTATTACTTAACTATTACTTAACTTTGTTAAAATATACAATATGTAAATCTAGACATATTGATGCACAATAAATCTATACCTAGATTTCGGAGAAAAAAAGTTTATCGGAAGCCCATACCTACATGTGTTTAAGCTATTCTAACCAGAAATTCAAATTTATGATAAAAAATATCTTAGTCTCTCGAAGTCTATTACTTCTCAAAATAATATTTTGAAATCTGTGTTGTGCTTTAGAAGTCATGCTT
This sequence comes from Uranotaenia lowii, assembly GCF_029784155.1. Classification (NCBI taxonomy): domain Eukaryota; kingdom Metazoa; phylum Arthropoda; class Insecta; order Diptera; family Culicidae; genus Uranotaenia; species Uranotaenia lowii. The sequence goes on along the minus strand of NC_073692.1, from coordinate 249,234,585 downwards.
CAGATCTAATTAAGTACCTGTTATTGTAAATGGAAATCTCGAAATTTATTACCACTCTTAATAAAATTTTAAAATCTATTTTGCTTATGAATTCAAGTTTCAGATTTACTTACCTGTTATTGTGAATGGATAATAGTTCCATCCCCTTTCCACAACGTAAAACACTCGAGGGCAAAAAGCTTGGACCCAGTAAGGTAAACGGCTGGAAGCATAAATGTAAATAAGAAAACAGAATATAAGGATAGGTTTTGACACGAATGCCATAAGGATGGTAAAGTGTCACTAATAAAATGTAATAATAGAATATAAGTATAAGAATTAAGTCATATTGAATTGAAACATCTTTAGTATAATCTATGCTAATGTATATCCCCTGAATGACTTGTTTATATTTGTAAAACCTTAAATTGTTCATTAACATTTACAAAAACATCCAGAGAAATGATATGTATGATGAGTGAGTATGATAAATACTTAATCAAGAACTACACAAATCAGGAATGTTGGTTTAATATAACTCCATATCGAACGAATAAAATGCTGTAAGAAAACTTTTGGTGTACCTGGACAAATGTATCCTTTTCTCTGTGTATTGGCCCTTGCCATGCTCTGGGTCATGGCACTCCTTGTTTTCTATCACTTCAACTCCGTTGCCGGCATCCGATTGCTCAAGACTATGACGTGCAATCATGTATAGCTGGCCAATTTTATACTGAAAATAAAAAGGTAAATTCGTTTTATTTGATAAATGCTTTGCAGATTGGTTTTGTTTATGTATGTTTACCTCCTCGACCGTCAACGGCATGCAAATACGATACTCTTTAGTAAGCATTACAACAAAATGTATGCGACTTTGTAGAACTGTGATTAAGGGATGATTATAAATAACATCTCGCTTACTTTTTTTTATTTGTATGGGTCGATTCACGATCAGGATAGCTAGATGATCTACCTATCTTGATTCACGATGACGTAATTCTCTTTTGTTGTGACAGTTCGTATACGTCTTATTTACAAAATTTTACGAAAGAGAAATGGGGTGCGGCGAAATTTTTCGTGTAGCTGCACGGCCAAGAAATTTAACTCAAAACTCAGTATATTTATGCGTGTAGCTGGCACGGTCAAGAAATTTAATTCAAAACTCAGTTTTAGGATTGCAAAAAAAACAAGTCCCATTTTGTGAATTAAATATAGGGCATTGTTTGGTTTCTTGGCGGAAATATCTCCGGGAATAAACAGAATATTGACAATTCTTTTAAGTTCGAAAAGGTTTGTTGTTGGGCCAGAAAATCTCATCGAATGTCCAGCTTCTAAAGAATTTGAATGTCAATAGCTTCTTGTGTTATTTTAGTCGGAAGCTGTGAAACAAGTTCACATATACTTTTACGACAACACTATTCAGGCACAGAATAACCGAATATAGGAAAATATTCCGGTTAACGGTACTGCAAGAAAAGCAGATCTATATTCGAATTTCGAAGACAGAACCGACCAATCGAAATCGACCAAGAACAAATCTAGTATACCTGGCATCCCTGTTTCCAGAGAAAGAAAATTGACGTTTGGAAGTTGAAAACACAAAAACAAGATGTCTGATTCCAAATTGTAATAATTTTTGAGAATTAATTAATAATTTCAACACTAGTGCTTTTAATTCAGGTATGATATTAAACCATATAAGACCAAATTTTGAACTACTGATCATAGATAAACGTTAGGTATATATTTCAAAGCGTTCAGAGATGCGACGGGATCATTCAAAGAAAGTTTAGTGTTTTCCGGAAATTATATAAAATTACGTGTCTACATCAAATTGCAATTCGATTTAGATATTGAGTTTAATATAAGGTACACCGGGGTAAGTGGGGACGCGGGGTAAGTGGGGACGGTGGCTATAAAAACAATACTGTAAACTATTTTTTCAAACTTTGAATGTAGAATGTTAAATTTACTTGTAATCTATCCAAAAACTGTAAAAGAGATACGGTTCCGACAATAGCGGATGTTTACGGTGACTTTTTGTTAAGTTTCTATTTTTAACTACGATGTGGAGTTGATGTGCATCTTTTTCAATCGCAAATTTCTCTTAAACTAGCTGGCTCTTGACGAAAAACTTTACATTGAAACAATCCTTGAATTCGAAACAACAAGTTAGGAAAAGAAACGACGATTAAAAATTAAGAAAAAATAGTTTATTTTAAAAAATCTAAAATGTTGTCTCCAAACCCTACCTGGGGTAAGTGGGGACGGCTTTATATATACTTGATGTTTACACATTTTTTCAATTTTCTCCCCTTCATTCAATACATTTTAGCTTAATTTAGCATTCGGATCATGAAAAGTTGGGAAAAGTACTGAAATTAGTATATATTTTCGATAAAATCGGATCTCGTGTGTTGTAACATAAATTGAACACAATAATCACTACCATGAACTTTTTTCAAAATTTTGGACGGATCGAGTAATAAAGTAACGTATTCAACCAAAAAAACACAAATTAGTTGAAAATTTCCTGAGAAATCAAAGGGAAAATCTACCGTCCCCACTTACCCCATAAAGCGGGGTAAGTGAAGACACCAGCAGTCCATAACAATTTACGTGATAACTTTTTTCGCTTTGCGTCTATCAAGCTCATCTTTTCAGCATTTGTAAACAACATGTTCTGCTTTACATTGAATGCAATTTTATCAAAATTGATCCACTGCTGATTTTTTAATGATTTTTTAAAGTTGAACTATACGAAAAACCGTCCCCACTTACCCCGGTGTACCTTATCCTAAGATAGTTATCCCGTTATTACATTTGTCGTGGGTATTTTTCCCGTTTTTCCTAACTTCGGATTAGTAAGAGGGGGGTCGTAATCGTTGCGGCGAATCAGCTGTTAATTAGATCATATCGGAAAGGAAATGCGTTTATCTAGCGGTCACTTCCAAAAACAGCTTCCGTCAGGGTCCGGTGGTGACTTCCTATGTGATGTGGTGTTGTAGAACCCGTCGGATGAAAGTTTGTTTAGGACTAAACGGCCTAGTCAGACAGTTTGATATATTTGTAGATGGGGTACAAAAAATGTTTAATTTAAGTTTGCCAAGATGTCTCGAATTGGAACACCAGATCGTTTACTTCGGGCCCTAAGGGTATGCAGTAGTCATTTGCCATTTGATATGGATGAAGCGAATCCTTGTTTAGGTACATGGTCAATTTGATTTTTAGGAAATGTAAATAGAAATGTTTTAAGCCTAGTCCACACTAGGAGACGGTTCGTCTCGAGACGGTCTCAGCGTCTCCCATTTTCTTCGGGAGACGCTGAGACCGTCTCAGATTTCCAACAACAGACAACAAAGTTCGTCTCATAACAAAAATCGCAGTTCAAGTTGCCTAGTGTGGACTAGGCTCTACAACGTTTAGTTCAGGTTAAGGTAGGCTTACCAGATACTTTAAAAAAAAAAGCGGGACATTTTAGCAACTCTTTAAACCTTTATTTTAATGGCCATTCCTATTCAGATGTATATGTTCCTTCAGTCTCGGTAGTCCTGTTCTATTGTATTAGGAATTTGACTTTTCTAAGCGTTACATTCAAGGGATTCGGATTCCTGAGAAACATCTGGAGCCATCATCATTTGGAAGCAACTTGAAGAATATTTTATTCAATAGAAAAATATGAACACAGAACTCAAAGCTCAAAGGACACTTAACTGAACCAGATTGTTTTGGTGATGCTTTGCCTGGATATTCGACAAATTTTTTTGGAAAAGTTCGGTCTGGCCCGGATTTCATAGAAAAAATCTTGGATTTTCACTAATTTATTCACTTTATTTTCAAAACTGTTCTAAACTTAATAAAACAGAAAATGAGTTTTTATATTTTTTTTGCGTCCAAAAACTATTTTTTGAGCAAGTTTAATCCAAATTATCTTGAACAATTTTTAGGAAGCCTAAAATAGGATTTAAAGTCTGCTTATGTGCTCTGATGTAAAAAAAATATTTTCAAATGTATTTTTTTTTTTCATTTTTGAATAAAGAATTCCGTGGTTTTGACTAAATTCGCCCGGATATTGTGTTGAAAATTTAGAAATACAAATGCCCGAATTTCGCCAGGTTGTGAGATAAAATTGTCTGGATTATAATTTTTAATTTTTGCGTCCAGAAACGATTTTTTCTCAGCAAGTTTATCACTAATCACTAATCGTACTTCCACAGCCAGAACTTATGTCTGAGTCCCAAAGAATAATAAAAGCGAGTTATTATTCTTCTTAGCTTTGTTCATGTTTTCGATAATTTTAACATAAAAATATTAAAATGATCAAAAACATAAAATGGTTGGGCCTACCATGGAGCAGAGAACGCAGAGACATCTGGAACACAGGAACAGAAGAAACGTGGACCACCAGTACCATACGTTTCAAATGGGCAATATCGTTGGAAGCATGCTAAGAAAAATGCTCCTTGACGGAAAAACCATGCGTCATGTAGAGTGACTCCACCAATAGGACAATTCTTCAGTGGCTGGAAATGATTTATTTTGTACAAAGAAATCACAAAACTTAAGAACCTTATAACTTTTGTAATTAACAATAATGATTTTAAAACTATGATTTGTTATTTTTGTTCAACTGCTTCGGATTTCAATGTACAATCATTTCTGGTCATCGACCAGAATCGAAAAATATTAATAAAACATAAAACCTTTGAGATCTGCTTAGATCTCGAAAGGTTTTTCAAAATTGTTTTTTTTTTTTTTTTTTTTTTTTTAATTTTTTTATTGGCTTTACCTCTATAACATAACCGGCCAAGTGTTAATTACCTTTCTACTTACATGTCTATTTTACATTCAATTACAAAATTAGCTATCGTTTTATATAATTCAATGTCTTTCTTTTTTAGTATCAAATGAATATCGGGTGGAATTCCTTTTTTCATTAAAATTCGCCAAATAGGTCTACGAAGATTTTCAAATCTGCTGCATGCGAAGATAATGTGATCAGGATCTGCGATGGATTCGCCACAACTGCACGTCGCGTCCAATAGGATACCATTTCTAGTCAGATGAGCAGGGAGCCGTGAATGATTTGATATTAATTTGGAAAGGATTACAATTTGTCTGCGGTTGAGATCCAAGCTACTAAACCATGGTTGGAGCGAAACGTTAGAGATGATGCTGTGACAGAAACGTCCTTTAGTTCCTGCATTCCACTTTGCTTGCCATTTGTGCACTGTTGTACGCCGAATCGGAAACTGGATGTCGAATGATGTTAAAATATAATCTGCTGTACCACCATTGATGCACGCACTTTTCGCCTCTTGATCTGCCAACTCGTTCATTGGAATACCTCTGTGAGACGGAACCCATATCAGATGGATCTCGTGCCCCATTCTTTGTCCTTCAAGAATGGAAGCTTTTATATCGTACCAAGCAACGGGATATTTTTGATTGATGTTGATTTTTTGAAGGCTCGTGAGACAACTCAAACTATCGGTTAGAATAATATACTGAGCAACAGGAAGGCTTACGATCATTTTCGCAGCATGCCTGATTGCTAGAAGCTCTGCCATATAAACTGATGCTTTACTGTCGAGTTTGATCCCTTCTGCAGGCGCTCCAAAACTATTTACCACAGCATAACCTGTGCCGTGTATATCTTTCGACCCGTCAGTTGCCAAGATTTTCGCGTTGGCATACACTTCCAAGAGATAGTTTGAAACCAAATCAGCTGCCGATGAGTTCTGGTGTTCTGAACATAACCGTTTAACAGTGAGATCAATGGATATTATTGTTCTTACAACTTCACGGTTGACCATGTAGCATGGGAGATTATTTAGAGGCTGCTCAAGTGGAATAAATTCGTTAAGCATTCTTATGGCGCGGTGTATTCCCGTAGCCACTAAGCCACCTTCCAAGATCGGTCTGGAGTATTGACCATGCCAAGAAGAAAGTGACGCTCTTTTATTTACAAAACGCATGACAGCAAGTTCTCTTCTTTGTTGCAGCGGAATAATACCAGCCATCACTTCGAGTGAACCTGTGTGGGTGGTTTTTGTGGAGCCCAAACAGATTCGAATTCCTGCCCATTGTAGTCTATCCAAAACGATGGCTTCTTTTTGTGTTAACTCCGTCATAAATATGGAACCGTATTCCAATATTGATCTCACACATGACTTGAAAATAGCTAACATTGCTGCTGGATGTGCTCCCCATGACTGGCCCGATATGCTTCGTAGAAAGTTAAGATACGGAGCCGTACGTTTTTGTACCTCTCTAATATGACTCGACCACGACAGATTTCGTGTGAGGTACATGCCGAGTAACCTCAGGGATCTGACGTATTCCAAAGTGCAACCGCCGATATTTATTTCTGGGGGATTATCGCATTGTTGTGTCGAGATCAGAAGGCACTTACATTTCGTGGGCGAAAGTTCTAACCCAAGGTCGAAAATATTTTCCACAACTATATCCACTGCCCTTTGGAGAGATTCGCAACTATGCTCCAGCGAGGTTCCTCTTACAGCAATTGTTGTGTCATCGGCGTAATTTACGGTTATCACATCAGGAGGGACACTGTTGATCAATCCACTGATCACAACATTAAAGCATAACGGACTTAGTGGAGATCCCTGAGGAAGGCCTTTCCACGTTGTCCTAGATATTGAATCTAATCCATTTGAAATGCACAAATTCCTTTCTTCAAAAAGATGGAAGATACTTCTTACTAGGCATTCAGGGACTGTTAATGAGCGTAATTCGCGGACCAGAACATTAATTTCCACGTTGTCGTAGGCGGCTTTGATATCGAGGCTACATATTACCACATGCTCTCTTCTTTTCAAAGCTAAAGAAGCTTCATTAATCAGGGGAAACAACGCATCCATTGTTCCTCGTCCTTTCCTAAAACCGTTGATAGCTGAAGGGAATAAGTTGTTGTTTTCGATGAAATGTTCTAGTCGATCTTTGATTATGAGTTCATACACTTTGCGAAAACATGAAGCTAACGCGATTGGGCGAACAGCAGAAGGAGAAATCGGATCATGACCACTTTTAGGAATCGGTACAATTTTAAAGGTTTTCCAGCTTTCCGGAATTCTTCCTGAAGCAAAAATTTGGCAATAGATTTTTCGCAACTGACTAAGCGCCGCCCATGGGAGATGATTTATGACGGAATATGGAACACCATCCAAACCAGGAGCCGAATCTTTACCGATTTTTAAAACTGCTTGAATATCCGATACTGAGAATGGTAAACCAGTTTGAGGGCAACACGAACATTGTAGAAAAGCCGGGGGTGGATTTTTGGCAGATGAGGGAGCCAACTTGTCCAAAACATCGTTGGCCAAATTGTCCGAAATTCTAAGGTTTTTTGATGGCTCTCCGCGCCCTTTGAATCTTCTAGCCATCCTCCATAAGGTTGTGAGGGACGTAGAACTATCACAACTATCACAAAAATGTTGCCAACTTTTCCTCTTCTTCTCACGTACCAAATTTCTGAACCTTCGTTCTGTATTAGCGTACCCTTCGTAAGCTTCGGTTGACAGCTCTCGTTTCCAAGCGCGGAAAGCAACTCTGGTGGCTTTCTTCGCTTCTGTTAGCTCTTCGTCCCAATAGGGTTGCGGTATTCGGCGAGTGTGGTTCGAGTTTACTGATGGACAGGATCTGCGCAGTGCTTGCCAAATCAGCTCAAAGAAGACATCAAAGCTATCCGGTTCTCCATTTTCGACGAATGATTCCTCGAGGCTTCCGGTAAAACGTTCCCAGTCGATTTTCCGAACATTGATTCCAGAGTAGAATTTCATCGCGCATGTAGTACTCGAATGAAAAACTATCGGAAAATGATCGCTTCCATTTGGTGAATCCAAAACCTCCCAGTCGAAGCACAAACTAAGGCTCGAAGAAACCAGCGTGATATCAATTGCGCCCCACGACCGGTTTACATCAAACCTAGTTGGCTGACCATTGTTGAGAATGACGAGATGAGATGTTTCGATGGCTTGATGAAGACGGTCTCCACGTGTGTTTCCATGATCGCTTCCCCATAGGTGATGTTTTGCGTTAAAGTCTCCTCCAATGATGCACGGTTTCGGAACGGTTGATAAAAAATTATCAAACTGAGTCTGCGATATGTTGGCTTGCGGGTGTATGTACACAGATACAATAGTGATCAACCCGGAGATGTATTTGATCTGGCAGGCAACGGCTTGAATATCCGCTGACAGTGCAATAGGAAATGCTACGGGATTCAGTTCTGAACGAATCGCGATGGCTACGCCCATCGAGTTTCGTCTGTGATCTTTACGAAAAATGGTGTGCTGCGGTAGACTAAAGTTTGTGTGATTGTCGAGATGTGTTTCACTCAAAAGCGAAATATTGATATTGTGTGTATTTATGAGCTGGATTAAAGATGAGCGTTTACTATTTATCCCTCTACAATTCCATTGTAGACATTGCAGAGGAACGGTGGCTGTTAAAGTGCTCGGTGTGGTGTTTTTCATAATCTGAGATTAGCAAAATATCCTTTCATTTTATCACTTACAACATCCGAAATTCTCTCCAAAACCATTTGTTGAATTTTTTGTCGAGTTTCAACATCTTCCTCAGGAACTTCCAGAGCCTCTGCAACGATATCGATGACCTCAGTAGATTCAATCGTCGATCGGATCGAATCGCAAACCCCGTCAGAAATGTTAACTTCAAGTTGGGGAAGCTCATCGTCCGAATCGACATTATGACGACGTTTGCTGGAAGGATTAGACCCATTCTTGTCAACATTACTTGTTTGGCAAGCAACTGCCACGGTGGATTTTGTTGTTGGTTGGGAGATGATAGTTAGTGAGTTTGATGATTCATTTGAAGTTGTTCCACAAAACCAATCGACACGTCCTTGTGAAAAAGTGTCGCGCCGCTCTTTATCGGTTTTCTTTTTTTGAATTATTTTCGGACAAAGCTTGTGATCATTGGCCCGATGGGAGCCCAAACAGTTAACGCACTGGGGCTCACTATTTTCACATGCATGATCTTCGCCGCCCACTTGCTCCAAGCATTGGTTACAGCGTTTAGCACTCTTGCATCCTTTTTTATCATGTCCCAAGCGCCAGCAGTTACCACACTGGCGGACAGGATAAATGTACTGCTTAACAGAATAAAGCACTCTATTCAACTCGATGTGAGTAGGTAAACTCTGCCCAGCGAAAGTAAAAATCACCGTAAACAGGGCTTCCTCTTTATCATCAGCTAATTTTCTAAGCACACGACGAGCATGAACTATCTCCGGGTTATCAACTTGATTCGACTTGCGTTTATCGTACGCATTAGCAAACTTCAATTCTTCATCACAAATATCCGGCTCAATATAGGCTACCCCAAGGCACTCCACCAGCCGTTGGGGGATAAAAAAACGCACTTCATTTGAGGTACCGATGCCTGCTATTTCATTAGCAGCATCCCTCGATCGCATCAAAATTTTCATTTTGGTTTTAGAAACCGGCATAGCACGTATAAAATCGTCACCAAATTTCTTCACCAGACTTTTAGCAATCTTCGCAGCAGATATATTTCCGACATTTGTTTCAGCCATAACGAGATATGGCCCAGCATAATTTTCGTGATATTTCCGCACTCGAACTTCATTTTTCGATGACCTTGGTGTATCGTTGTGGGTCATTGCACCGCTCGACAATAGCGTGTGGAAGGAGAGAAGAAAAATAAATTAGATTTCGATTCAGCTCACACACACGATGTGCAACGTACCGTAGTTCAAACGAGACTGTTTCAAAATTGTTACCCTTAAAATAGTAATAATGGGGGGATGATCTGATACAGCGAAAAAGAAAAACTTTCCAGGTGCACTTATGCGATCCAGGTTCTGTGTTCAGATAGATAAAGAAAGGAACATTTACAAAGCAGATCTATTTGACAAACGGGATTGGCAAGCAATTAAAATTAATAAATTATGGTGTTAAAGCATAAAACATTTTTATATAGAAACGATCTCACCAGAGTTAATGGAAAGGTACAAGGTTCCATCGCTGCTATCTTCCAATTTTTCCTGATTTCAGTTATCTTGAAGCGAGTCTTCACTGCATCTTTTCCATTTTCAAAAAAACTATTTTCTGCCAATCACTGCATTTTTGTTGTTTAAAAAAATTGCTGTCAATCGCAGCAACCACCGACTAATTCCAACAAGATTTAAATTTTCATTTCTGCCAGTCGTGGGACGAAAATAAAATACGGGAACTTCAAAGTAGAATACCGCTTTACCATCGCCACCTCTCCCCTTTTGTCGATAACCTTTCATTAAGGGGGGGGTAGGGTCTAACACTTTCAAAAAATCGATTTTTTTATTTTCTTATTGTAAAACATTTCAAGAATGTTGTGTCAAATTTTCAAGTCAATTGAAGCAAAACTGTAGAAATTATAGGCCTTTATCTCCTCCTATCTTATACTGTAAGAAAGCAAGAGCAGAAACTTCAAACGCGTTTTTCTCGAAAGCACATTTTTAAAGTCCGTGGACATCGTCATTTGAAAACTACTTATCCGATTCTTTTCAAATTTGGAACATATTTTCTACATATAAAATACCAGACCCCAACGTTTTTCTTTTTTATTTTTTTTACTTTGGGGAGATTTTACAGATAAAAAATGGCGGATTTTTTCGTAAAAAATCGTAGTTTTTACTTCAAACAGCCACAAAAATTCCATAAAAAAAATTTTAAGTTAAATAAAAACGTTGGGGTCTAGAAAAACATCTATTAAAAATATTTTGCTCCGATTTTTTGATTTCAGATGATTCTGTGCTGAGATACAGTGTCCACCGCAAATCGTGTTTTCTAAAAGGCATCCTCGAAAATGCTCCGTCACCGGTTCATTTTTCAATATTTTTCTACGAAAAAAATTACTAAATGTTCTTTTAACAATGCTTTGTATAATGCAAAAAATTTTAATACATTTGTTTGAACGATAGCTCTAGAAAAAAATCGAGAAAATGGTGTTTTTTTTAACCCGTTAGACCCTACCCCCCCTTAACAACTAAACTTTCTGCTTCCATTCAATGGTGACACAATCAGGGTTGGTAAATTTCGCCCGTCACGCTTGACCCGACTAGTTTTTTTTTTCATCAAACGACCGGCACCTTACTCATTTGACGGAGCCTCACTACTCGCATGACGGATAAAGCACGACAACAATCAACATTTCTCCGTCATGCGACTGGCGAAGCTCCTATACACATCCTCGATCGGCTGCTGCCGACAGGTACAACTAATGCCATATTCGTTTTCATCCTGGTGGTGCACCGGTAGTGCACCAAGTGCTGTCAAAGCGTTTTTTTTATATGAAGATGACAGCAGTTGGTGCACTACCATCTTTCCACCAGATGAAAACGAATATGGCATAAGGCTGATGTCATGCTGAAGCAACTAGCAACGCGACCTACAACGCAACGTTCACACGACTAACCAGCTCTCATTTGATCTCCATGGAAATCGCGCAGACCTGTCATACTGGTCGCTTTGTATAGCGCGACCAATCTGATGCCAATGTGTTTTGTAGCGCGACTAGTAGGAAATCCAATAGGAATATTGTTTTTTCTCGATTTGAAGCAGTGATTCCGGGTTTTAAGCACAATAGTACGAAGATCTGTCCGAACTTGTGATAATTAACTAAAAAATATCTTAATCGGCGAGAAAATTTTCATGAATTCTTAGTTCCGGCAAAAAAACAAGGAATTTTGTCTGTTCAAATTTCGGCATTCTTGCAATCCGGGTCGTGATTTGATGAGTTTTTGATGGCTCCCGAAAGAAAGGAGACTATTCAAAGCATTATCAGATGTAGAGAATGTGATGATTTGTAGGGAATTTCAAAGCGACAGGTCGCGCCAGCATGACATACCAATGCGTTGCAACGCAATCTTATTGGAACGTTGCGTTGCGTTGCTAGTTGTTTCAGCATGACATCAGCCTAATTGAACGACTTGCTGACAGAGAGCAATAATAGCAATACAAAACTGAAAACGGGCTTGCTGGCAGGAGCAACAATAATAATAAATGCGTATCTTTTTCGTCTTCGGTCGTCTTCGGCTTGCTGGCAGGAGTAACAATAATAATAAATGCGTTTCTTTTTCGTCATCGGTCGTTGAAATGCGATTGCTTGACTAGGTTATTATTTTAGCTTCAAATGACTGGGGAATGAATGACTGGCAAACGAATTGACTGGTCGTTAAGGAACAGTCAAATGAGTTTGAAGGACCATTTTACCGTTGACCGTTGAATTATGCCAACCCTGGACACAATTCAGACACATTTCTATCGAAAACTTCACTTGAAGGCGGCATTGATATGGTACTAAATCTTCACACCAACCCAAACTACCTTTTTTGTTTTAACCAAACCAATCTTCGGATATCCATGAAATTTTTTTTCCAATCTGTGCCTCGACTCTTCGAATACTCCGATTTTTTCTCAGCAAGTTTATTCTCAATAATCATGAACAGTTTTTCGGAAGTCTAAAATACGACTTAAATCTGTTGAGATGTTTTGATGTTAAAAAAATATTCTCTTATGCATTCTTTTGATATTTATTGAATAATTCCGTGGTTTTTAACAAATTTGTCCGGATATTGCCCGGATTTTGGGCTGATAATTTTGAAATCCGATGCTCGGATTATGTCAGGGTTTAAGATAAAATTGAACGGATTCGCCGGGTCCGGATATGTCTGGAAAATATTCTGGCAACCTTAAATGCTAATAACTAAACGAGTAATTTAATCTTGTCTATATAAACTTTGAAAAGTTGCTGCTAGTTTTGAGAATAAATACAAAAAAAAACATCATATTTGAATTATTTTCTGCGTTGAACCAATGAGTATAAATAGAGGCAGCATTCAGGTTTTTCCAGTGTAGGTCAGAGAAACTTCATAAAAGTGTTTCCTATTTCATTTTTACTGCCTTATCGGTGAATGTCATGTTCCCTGAGTAAGACCATTTCTAATTTCCAAAATCAAGAATGGATAAAAGAAGATAAGAAAAAATTCACAGGAGTAATTTATATCATTTTAATATCTTTATTTGAAACGGCTCGTACCTCTAGGCTTTAAGGATCCAAAGTCTTTTTTGTCTTTACAATGTTCTGATTAACTTTTCACTTTTTGTTTTATTGTTTAAAAGAAAAAAGGAGGATAGAAAGGGAAAAATTAAATTAAGAAGAATTATAGACGAAGATCTTTGAGGAAAAGATAAATTTCGAACATGTAGTCCAAATCTAACATAGCCAGTACATCTCTCACTGGAACGTTGGGTGGTTTACTTCGGGCCCGAAGGGAGTCTATTAACCCTCATCCGCATTAGATTTCATTACCCTAATCAGCACTTGTGGTGTCAATTTGACACCACAAGCTCAAATCGTTATAACTTTTGGCGTGTTAGACCGATTTAAACAAAACTTACATCAAAAGAAACCTTGTAATGTCAGTAAAATATGTTTAGAACATTATATACAGCTAAAGTTACAAGATTTCTCGTTATTCAGCATGAAAGAAAAAAAATCCGAAAAAACATGCCTCACGAAAACTGCTGTAGTTCATATGTTACACGTCCAAAAAAATATTTGCCTTATGCATATGAAAGCTGAAGTTAATGCCTACATCATGAAGACAAGAAATATTTTTTTAAATTTTTTTTAATGAAATGGTCACAAAAAGTTTAAAAAAGTGGTCTAAAAAACCTACTTTTCATTCGATTGCTAGTAAATACTGTTTGAGCGATGGTAGAGTTTTGAAAAAAATATGACTACAAAATGCATTAAAATTCTAACATTTTGCTGTCTTTAGATTTTTGATGCAAAAAAAATTGAATTTACTGGAATTTTTCAAAGTTCACTACTTTGCGCGATTTTTTTACAAATTGAAATTTCATCTGTTTTTGTGGTCCACCGTCAGGTTGTACCCGGATTATCAGTGCTTTTACTTTGTTTGGGCCAACCAAGAGTATATTCATTGAAAAGCATATTTAATCTTCATTCTAGTGAGGTGCAACAAATCACGCTGTGAGATTTCACAAAAATATGAAAATTATAAACGTAAAAACATTCCTGAATTTCTAGAACTACAAGCACCTCGTCCAGCAAAACGTGTTTGTTTGCTCTCCGAGTAGGTACGGTGGGTGGTGATTCGGGCAGAGAGCGAAGCCGAAAGACGAAATAATGATGCGTGTCGTGACTAGCAAATGCAAACTACTCTCAATAGAATATTTTCAACCAAGAAAAGTACGACACGCATCATTATTTCGTTTGTCGGCTTCGCTCTCTGCCCGAATCACCACCCACCGTACCTACTCGGAGAGCAAACAAACACGTTTTGCTGGACGAGGTGCTTGTAGTTCTAGAAATTCAGGAATGATTTTACGTTTATAATTTTCATATTTTTGTGAAATCTCACAGCGTGATTTGTTGCACCTCACTTGAATGAAGATTAAATATGCTTTCCAATGAATATACTCTTGGTTGGTCCAAACAAAGTAAAAGCACTGATAATCCGGGTACAACCTGACGGTGGACCACAAAAACAGATGAAATTTCAATTTGTAAAAAAATCGCGCAAAGTAGTGAACTTTGAAAAATTCCAGTAAATTCAATTTTTTTTGCATCAAAAATCTAAAGACAGCAAAATGTTAGAATTTTAATGCATTTTGTAGTCATATTTTTTTCAAAACTCTACCATCGCTCAAACAGTATTTACTAGCAATCGAATGAAAAGTAGGGTTTTTAGACCACTTTTTTTAACTTTTTGTGACCATTTCATTAAAAAAAATTTAAAAAAATATTTCTTGTCTTCATGATGTAGGCATTAACTTCAGCTTTCATATGCATAAGGCAAATATTTTTTTGGACGTGTAACGTATAAACTACAGCAGTTTTCGTGAGGCATGTTTTTTTAGATTTTTTTTCTTTCATGCTGAATAACGAGAAAACTTGTAACTTTAGCTGTATATAATGTTCTAAACATATTTTACTGACATTACAAGGTTTCTATTGATATAAGTTTTATATGAAGTTCATAATAATTCAAACGACTTAAATAGATTTTACTTTTGTGGTGTCAAAATGACACCAAAAGTCGGAAAAGGGAGTTTTTTTGTCCAGGCTTCCAGGGTTCGTCCATAAAAAAAGTAAAGATGCAATATTGAAGAACTTTTGAATTCATTTAGGGTCCCCGAAGAAATTTTTGTATTTTGAAGCTTCTGAAAAAAGTTACAAGCCTTCAAACTTGCAATGGTGTCAAAATGACACCCTAATGCGGATGAGGGTTAAATTCGTTCTGGCGACAAGATGGACCTCACACGACCAAACAATATGCTCGATGTCGTGGAAACCTTGGCCACAACCACATAAGTTGCTGCCAGCAAGATCAAAACGATAGAGTACCGCGTCTAAGGAATAATGATTGGAGACCTTACCTTTGGGATAATCGAGTGGAGCAACCGACCCAACTCATCCTCGTCCCATCTGCCCTGCCAGTTGACAATGGAATTCACAGGAGTTGATCAAGGAGAGATTTTATAAAAAGCGTTTTCATCATGCACGGACCAACTATTTCGAAGTGGTAGAATCGGAGAGGGTTGAGTCTACCACAAAAGTTTTTTCAGAAAAAACGGGACATTTTTAGAGAAAGGCGGGACGGCGGGACATTTTCTAAAAAAGCGGGATATGTCCCGCTTTTGCGGGACGGATGGCAACCCTAGGTCGCAATTGTATTAATTAGGTGTGTTCAATGAAACTCAATCGATTTACTTACTTACTTAATGATCCCGCGCCGATCCTCCGGTGCTTAGGGTTGTGGTAAAAGACCTCCACTGTTGACGATCCGGAGACAGCGTCTTCACCTGGTCCCAGTCAAGATTCTCGTCGACAGTTCGGATTTCAGCTGCTAAGCTTCGCCGCCACGAGTTTCTGAGTCTGCCTCTTCTTCGATGTCCTTCTGGATTCCAGTCTGGCGCCTCTCTGCAAATCTCTTTTTCATCTTTTCGCAGCGTGTGCCCAATCCATCTCCACTTACGTTCCCGAATCTCGATTTCTAGCGCCCTTTGATGACACCGGCGATGTAGTTCCTCATTCGAGATCCAGTTACCAGGCCACCAAGCGCGGATGATATTCCGCAGGCAGCGGTTTACAAATACTTGCAGTTTTCGCGTCGTTACCGCATATGGGCACCAAGTTTCGCACCCGTACAGCAATACGAATTTGACGTTTGAGTTGAAGATTCGGATTTTCGTTCGTAGAGAGATGTTCCGGAGACTCGTAAATGCAAAACGGGCCTTTCTGATCCGGGTTTCGATGTCTTTCCTGGTATCACCATCAGGCGTTATCTGGCTACCAAGATACTGGAAGCACTCCACTTTCTCAACTTGTTGCCCAGCTACCATGAAACTTTCCTGTGTTGATTTCCATCGACTTGGTCTTTCCGACATTAACTTAGAGACCTGCTGCCTTGGAACTTTCGGTGAGCTCGTCGAGTTTGCTCTGCATGTCCGGTTGTGTTTGGGCGAGCAAAACAATATCATCAGCCAGGTCAAGGTCGTTCAGTTGCTCCATTGTTTAAGGATTCCACGGCAATCCTCGGTTCGGTGCACAGCCAATCGATCCAGTCAGAATCTCATCCATTGCGATTAGAAAAAGGAGCGGTGATAAGATACACCCTTGTCTCACTCCAGCAGTCACCGGGATTGGATCGGACAAGACACCGTCGTGCAAGACCTTGCACGAAAATGCCTCGTATTGTGCTTCGATGAGATGGACTAGTTTCTCTGGTACTCCTCTTCGCCTTAGAGCCGCCCAGATGTTTTCATGGTTAAGTTGGTCAAATGCTTTTTCGAAATCAACGAACACCAGCAGAAGAGAGTCCTGGAATTTGTTGATTTGTTCTAGTATGATTGGAATCCAGCTTGTTGCTTCGGGGTGTAGCGTCGATTTTCTGCTGGATTCTGTTCAGGATCACTTTGCAGAGTACTTGGAGGGTTGTACAGATCAACGTTATGCCTCGCCAGTTACCGCACTCTGTCAGGTATCCTTTCTTCGGGACCTTCACGGGACCTTCATCCAGTCGGCCGGGAATGTTGCGGTATCCCAAATGTCAGCGAAAAGACGGTGCAACATTTATGCTGACAGGGCAGGGTCGGCTTTCAGCATTTCAGCAGGGATGCAATCGTTCCCAGGTGCTTTGTTGGATTTCATGTTTTTGATTGCCGCTTCTATTTCAGCTAGCGAAGGCGCTTCCGAGTTGACGCCATTTATGCGACCTACCGTTGGCGCTTCGAGCTGCGGATTCTGTTGGCCATCGCTATTCGTGACTCGGAAGAGTTGTTCGAAGTACTCAGTCCATCGTTTGATTTGAGCTGATCTGTACGATCGGTCAATGACTGACCTGCTCGGTCTTTTAGCAGCATTCTTGCATTAGTCCTTGCACCACTGAGGCGGCGAGAAATGACATAAAGTAATCGCATATCTCCATTGGCGGCGGCACTTTCTCCCTCTTCGGCTAGGAAGTTTGTCCAGGCTCTCTTGCCCCGTCTACAAGCTCGTTTAACTGCCTTTTCCAGCTCAGCATATCGTAGGCGGGCGGCTGCTTTGGCTGACCCGGTACATTCCTGCTCAATTCCGACTTTCGCCTTTCTCCGATCATCGACCATCCTCCAAGTTTCATCCGACATCCATTCACTTCTTCTTCCACACACTTTACCGAGAGTACCATGGCTCGTCGTGATAAAGGCATTCTTGATTCCACCCACACCACTGTTCTTCGACTGTTCCGTCTGTCGGCAATTCCGAGGCTCGGGATTCTAGCTGTTCAACGTATGCCCTTTTCACCTCTGGATTCTCCAACCGGCGGACGTCGTATCGACACCCAACTTTTTCCTCGCGCCGTTGGACACGCGCAACTCTCAGTCGTATTTCGCCAAGGACGAGGTGATAGTCAGATGCAATGTCGGCGCTTCGTTTGTTGCGGACATCAAGAAGGCTCCTTCTCCATTTTCGGCTGATGCAGATGTGGTCAATTTGATTTTCTGTTCGGCCATCTCGGGATACCCAAGTGACCTTATGTGCTGATCGATTGGGGAAGAGCGATCCACCGATCACCATGTTGTTGTTGCCGCAATATTCTACAAACAGCTCTCCGTTTTCGCTCATCTGCCCTAGAACATGGTGCCCCATGATGCGCTCAAGGTCCTGATTGTCGGAGCCAATCTTTGCGTTGAAGTTGCCCAAATGAATTCTCTACCACGCTGTTCAGTTGACTGTAAAACTACTCTTTATCCTGCAAGTCGGCAACGTCAGTTGGCGCATAACACTGGACCATTGTAAGGTTTCTAACCCGTGTTCTAAATCTGGTCACGATTATTCTTTCGTTTATCGGTCCCATCTAATGAGGGCCGCGTAGGCCTGCGGGCTTAACAGGAAACCAACTCCTCGTTCCCGAGTAGCATGTTCTCCTCATATGCCAGAGTAAAGCAGGACTTTCCCGGACTGTGTCTTGTGTTCTCCAGTGTTGGGCCAACGAACTTCGCTCAGTCCCAGAATTTCAAGCTTGAGGCGGCTAGCCTCTCTAGCAAGTTGTGCCAGTTTGCCTTGTTGGGCAAGGGTTGAAACGTTCCAAGTTCCAATTCGTGTCTGTGTTTTCATGCTAAAAGTCGTCGCTAAAGTTCCAGGTCGGTCATTTCTTTCGGATTCCGTAACAATTTCAAGTCGGGATGGGGATGGGGCGATGGGGCTGCCATCTTGGACTGAGCGGGCGGGAGCCGCATTTCATAAATTCAGCCGCTCGCTGGGAGACAGATGCTGTTTGAGCCGCCCCTGACCTGGGGAACAGACGCGTGCGTCCACCTTCTCAGTCTGCATGCGACCGAAGCATCCACCGGGGTTGGGTACCCGATCTCCGCTTAGGTTACTCGCATCCCAGCCGGTACCACGGGGAGGTAGAGATAGGAGTAGTGAATAAGAGGTGATATGACCACTATGGGGTCTCGTGTTGCACATTATCCACCATTTACCAGCCAAATCGAAAACTTAATTGAAATGGATTGACAGTTGATCAGCTGTTTTTCCTATTGACTTCGATCGATTTCTATCAGGCTGCTGATATAGGGCTTATAGGGCTTTTGCACAGTGTATCAGTATTAGTAAGCCGTTGGGCAAACAGTGCTTCCAGTATCTTGGTAGCCAGATTACGACTGATGGTGGTACCAAGAAGGACATCGAAACCCGGATCAGAAAAGCCCGATTTGCGTTTGCGAGTCTCCGAAACATCTGGCGGTTACGCCAGATCACTCTACGAACTAAGATCCGAATCTTCAACTCAAACGTCAAATCCGTATTGCTGTACGGGTGTGAAACTTTTTTTTTTTTATTTTTTTTTATACAGGATCTCAATGAAACATGAAGTTTCCTCGAAGAGATTCCTTTTTTCTTAACTCTAAGCGTACGAGGATATGATGGCTAGCATCTTACAAATGCTAAAACCACCAACCCACCGAAAATGTACTATGTATGCCGTGATCGGGATTCGATCTCACACCCCCTGGCTTAGAAGACTTGAAGGCTGTCCTCTACGCCACGGGCGGCGGCAATTGGTGCAAACTTGGTGCACATATGCGGTGACGACGCGAAAACTGCAAGTTTTTGTGAATCGCTGCCTGCGGAACATCATCCGCGCTTGGTGGCCTGGCAACTGGATCTCAAACGTTGAACTTCATCGCCGGTGTCATCAAAAGGCGCTAGAAATCGAGATTCGGGAACGTAAGTGGAGATGGGTTGGGCACACGCTGCGAAGAGATGAAAACGAGATTTGCAGAGAGGCGCTAGACTGGAATCCAGATGGGCATCGAAGAAGAGGCAGGCCCAAAAGCTCGTGGCGGCGAAGTCTAGCCGCTGAAATCCGCACAGTTGACGAGAACCTTGGCTGGCAGCAAGTGAAGACGCTGGCTCCGGATCGCCAGCAGTGGAGATCTTTTATCTCAGCCCTATGCGCCGGTCAATCGGCGCTGGACCCTTAGGTAGGTTGGGCAAACAAAAGTGACAGCTTAATGCTAAATGAATATGATTCGAAGAAAGAAAGTTAGTTTTCGAATTTATTTATGA
Organism: Uranotaenia lowii; assembly: GCF_029784155.1. NCBI lineage: Eukaryota > Metazoa > Arthropoda > Insecta > Diptera > Culicidae > Uranotaenia > Uranotaenia lowii. Next base: position 249,214,479 of record NC_073692.1, on the reverse strand, counting down.
AAACTAGTGAACCTACATATAAGAGAAGCGACGTCTGAAACACAAAATTCCAATCGATACAAAAGAACTGTAAAAATTGAGTCCAATCGATCCGAACTTCTGTCGTGGAGCTTTTAGCTTTCTAATTTAAAACTAAACCAAAGGGAGTATTGTGATTGCTGTTGTAGTTCAAGCAAATCATTTTAAAGCTCGTCATATGAATTTATGATAAGGAGCAATTTTTTTAACTGCTCCTATGGTTCGTGTTCGTAGTTAGAAAACTTTGTGATTGCTAACAAAATTTAAGTCTTTTATACCGTTTATCGCGATCCACCAGCATCAAATTCAATATTGTTTTGTTAGATTTACTGAGCGTTCCACTTTAAAGCTTGAACATTGAGCCACAATACCAGCAAATACGTTTTACGAAAATCAGACATGCGAATTAATTTTCAAAGGTATACGATTGCATGAACATTATTACGAATCAATGCAGTTATATACGTTTTTTATTTCGAATTGTTTTATGCAATCACGGCTGATCACCGTATATCGGTCGTTTCACGGATTTTTTGCGAATTGTCGTACACAAAGGTGGAGTTCATATGTACATAAATACTTCTTGTCGTAATAAAATCATGCAATGCTTTTAAATACACAGCAAAAATTATTTCCTGTAAAATTACGCAAATGTCCTGTAACAAAAAGGAGCAGGACATTTACCGTTATTTTACAGGTTGATGACATTTATTTTTCGTTAAGCATACAAAATCACAGGCTAGTAAAATTACAGGCCTGTAAATTCGACCAGACCTGTAAAACGTTCTGCATGTAATTTAATAAATTTCATTTATTGTTATGGAAGTGGAATATCAACGAATAAAACAAAATTTCTTGAATATACAAACCTCATTTATTGACAGTTATAAACCCACTTAGCAAAAAACATAATCATAAATTCTTATGTTTGTTTTTACCTTATAAATTCAAAGTTTACTCAGTCTAGATACGGCTAGTATGGTTCATTTACATCAGGATCAAGCTTAGCCCTGCGATGAAGGATGAGTGCCGAGTTCATTAGTAAACATTGACCACCACAGACGAATCCTTCGGAGCAATCATTTCTACTCGTCAGTTAGGAACGTTCAGCAAAACTAAACCACCCGTCGTGAGGAACTGATGCCTGAAAAGTAAAAAAAATCAATGAGATTCAAAATTAAATTCGTAATCACAATCAGAATCCTCAGAAAGAAATTCACAATATTGCAACGTTTCAAAATTATTGTTTGTTAATGTAAAAACCGATTGTGTAAATTAGGTTTGAGGGAAAACTAACACGGTAATCACGTTTGAATAAAAGCATCAATTTTAATGAACTTACCAATCATCCATTGACACTGCTTGATCGGGGCTTTTGCGAGTCTAAGTTGTGAAAAATCTTGGAAATATTTCCGGAGGCTGTCTGCCAGAGTTTATTTCCTATACAGACAAACGGCGAATCTTTTACGCTCGCGAAGCAATGTACTGAATAACGTAACCGGTGGAGGAAGCGCAAAGAAATCATGTCAACCTAAAAGTCCTAAAAAATTATGAGTATTTCACTTAGTGCTAATATTAACATACTCTTTACTTAAGAAACGGCTCCTGTTGGATAAATCCGGCTAGGTTGCGGTGATTATCGACAATGCAGTATCCTCGGAAGAACGAATTTACTGCCGTAGCGGAATCGAATTAATTTGCCTTCTCCCGGATGCGTATTCCAGCCAGCAGAGCCAAAACACGAGTCCATTTTTCATTTCTAGAAATAAAACCTAAAAATGTTACAAAAAGTGAAACTAAAAAACGATACTAATGACCTACCTCCTGGTTCATTTACGTTGACTATCGTGAAAACCAATTTTGATGATGCTCATGGTTCCTAAAGATTTTGGGCATTAGCAGCCGGGAACACCACAATGAAAAAAGTCATCGTTATGTTGTTTTTGCTCATTGATGCAGGTGTTCCGACCGACTGCCTCAACTGAACTACCCGTAGGAAAATTAAATAAATTTGATCGGTTTTGCATCAATCATTTTGGCCGATCAGACCGACCAGCAACGATGTTCACCGGCATTTCTTCAGCAAAGCAACTTCCGAAGTTGCTCCGGCACTCTCCGGCACAAAACAACATACAACACAACAGGAAAACAAGAAAAACAAAAACCACAAAAACCGTTCTTTTGACGTCTCGCCTAACCGGGATGCCAAACGCACTTGAATTTGTTTATATATTCCAGTTTATTGGTTTAAAAATAAATAAAAATTCTTTAATATTACAGCAAATGTCCTGTAACAAAAAGGAGCAGGACATTTGCCGTTATTTTGAAGGTCGAAAAAAATTACGTGTCATCACATTACGCGACACGTAATTTTATTCGACCTGGGAACTACAGTTAATATCAGTCTCCTTTTTGTTACTGGACATTTCCTGTAATATAAATTGATTATTCATATACTTTTGGACAAATCAATTTAAAATTGAATGTTTTTTTTTAATGACAGGTTGCTTCATTTTAAAGGCAACCTTTTTCAATGACGCGTAATAATCATAATTTTTTTCTGTGTACGATAAAGAATATGCATGGACCGCACATTTTAGGTGCAGATATACGAAAATGAGTACACGCAGAGAAAACTAGGCTTTTGAACCAAAACAAAAATGATTTTGTTTCAAAACATTCATTTTTTTGAATCTAACTCCTGTTTTATTTGAACCAAAAACTTTTGTTTTTGATTCAAAAAAATATTTTTTGAAACAAATAATCAATTATTTGAACTAAATATTTTTGGATTTTGAATTTAAGCAAATACTTTGATTCTAAATAAATGTTAATTGAGCTTATTTCTTTTAAAACAAAGTCTACTTTTTTTGAACCAAAGGAAAATATTTTTAACTTGAAGAAATGATTCCTTTAAATAAAAACTCCAGCCTTTGATTCAAAAGATATTTTGATTTGCCTTGCAAGAAGAATACAAAACCGAAAAATCGAATCAAGTTTGGCCGGTCGTGTGAAAATGTAGGTCAGAGTTAGATATATTAAAAGGATTCAGGATGAAGTATGGTAAGTATGTTAATTAAAGAGTGAATATCGAAGATTTTCTATAAGTGATTGCGTTTTTACAGAACCAGAGCCAAAGGATGGTTTCCCTGGATGCCTCAACCGAGATGAAAGCTGCGCACGATGACACCGCTCCAAATCCAGCGGTCAGGTCGACAAAAATTTAGACCGGATCGATTTTAGTGAACTAGTTTGTGGCCAAGTCTTTCATCTGTTGTAAATAAAAATTAATTTAACATATAAATTTCTTTCTTTTTATTTTTTGAAATTCCTAATAGGAATTTCAAAACAACAGGAAATATGTCCTCCAATTGGAATAAATGGAAAATGGTTCATGGTATCATCAAAGTTCAATGAACCAATCTTTTTAAATCTAAATCTAAATTACATTGTGGCGAACGAAAACAACTTTGTATCAAATGAAACAGTTTTTTGTTTCAAAGTATTAAGATTTTGATTCAAAGATTTTTCAAAAGAAAAATTCTTTGAAACAAAGGAAAATGCTTTTGAACCAAAAGAATTTTTATTTGTCCCAAAACCAAAGGAAAAAATCCTTTGTTTTTGCGGCACTTTCCTTTGAAATAAAAA